>NC_133488.1:10061636-10149192 GCF_025370935.1 Choristoneura fumiferana | reverse complement strand
GAGAACTAGAGTAATCCTCAGGCACCAGTCTGGATCCTCCTGATCAAAAAACCGCTATTGCAGCCTTTACAGTCCCCCCCGCCCACGTTGGTATTCTGAAAAATCCTCACGCCCCTGCGACCCTCATCTCCCCGATCGACCCCACATACGGCTCCTGGATTAGGGCGACTGCAATTTTTCCGCCTATCTGCCTCGATCATCAGCTCATCGGTCGCCAGTCTAGACCGCGGAGGTTCGCTTGCGCCATTTTGTAAGCCTTGTTTACCACCTGGCTGCCCTTAGCAGTAAGCCACGGTTGCCCTCGCAATCTCATCCCACCTTCCTCGTAGGGCAATCGTGGCTAAATGCATTGTGCGCCGCGTGCACCAATCCGCCCCTTGTGCAGTTCTTGCAGCTTGGGGGTATATCAGCTAAATGGTCAGCACACTCGCCTCTTAGGTGTGGGCCACCGCAATGACTGCATAAGTCCACAGGCTCAGTGCAGTATTTTTTACCGTGGCCAAAACCCAAGCAGCGAGTGCACTGCATGAGCGGGGTCTGGTCCTCGACCCGAACACGCTGAAGGTCAATGTGCGCAAAACCCTTGCCAGCATCCTACGCCAGATAATCGGTAAAACGCTTACCACTACATGGTTGGTGTGGGGATTCCGAGTTCTCCTCCTGTATCGAATCTTAATCCTATCGTTCTCAGCGTCGAGGTCTCCAAAAAACACTCCGATTCTGGTTTCTCAGGGCTTTCATAATGTCCTCGTCAGTGTTGACTGCGAGCACACCCCTGAGAACCAGCAACGGGTCCTTGTTTTCGACCTCCTCAACGCTAAGATCGACTCCATCCCTCTTCAGCCTTTCCTTTATCCGGTCCCTATCTTCTCTCGTTTTCAATCCGATTATGACCTTTCTGTCCCTTGCCTTCCTTACCCTCTCCACCTTTATCCACCCCTCTTTGGCGTCCACTGCCTCTCGAATCTTATTGAGGACCTGCTCTCCGGTCTCCGTCTCGTCTGTCGAGGTAACACAGACAGAGTGCAGGGTTCCTCGCCCCTGAGACGTTTTTTCGGAGTGGCTTGCAGTGACCTCGGCATACGTAGGCGTAGGCGCATTTTTCAACGCCTCTTGGTGCTGCTCCATTTGCGCTTTCAGCTCTATCATCTTTTGAGAGTTTTCAGCAATTAATTTGGCGTGGTCCTCCAGAGCTTTTGTCAGATGGTCCTGGTCGATGAGTGGTCGTTGGGGTGTGTTGGTAGCGGGTTCCTCTTGGTCGACATTTTTCGTGGCTATCTTGTCTGCTTTTGTCTTAAGCTTGCCTACCTCGGCCTCAGCTTCCTTGACCAACTCATAGAGTCGGTCAAGGGAGCTGATAAAAACCAATTTTATTTCCGTTTTTAGATTTTTTGAGTTTTCGAGGTTCAGTTTTGCCTTATGGAGGCAGGCTCGCGCTTCCGACGTTCTACTGGTGAATTTCCTTTTTGGCGATGTCATAGTTGGCGTTTTTACAAACGTCTTGTTTGCTATTGATGGTCCGCTGTCTTGTTGTTTAGCGAGGTTTTTTGGCTTTGCAGGACCCGCCTGCTTCGTTATTGGTGGCAAAGTGGGTGTGGAGTCGGCATTTGCCGCTTCCCACTCGCCTATGCTTCGCCTCACGTTGTTGTCAACTGTTGGCTCGTTTGGTGACCTCTGGTTATCAGTCGGACGTTTGGCCGGGGTCCTCATTCCTAACATGTTTGGCAGATAGGTGTTTCCTCGTATAAAGGAAGAATGTCAAATATCCACAAGTTGCAGACTTGTATAAGTTGTAAAGATTCTACAACTTGTGTATTGCGAAAAGTG
Organism: Choristoneura fumiferana; assembly: GCF_025370935.1. Lineage (NCBI taxonomy): Eukaryota > Metazoa > Arthropoda > Insecta > Lepidoptera > Tortricidae > Choristoneura > Choristoneura fumiferana. The sequence continues at coordinate 10,147,365 of NC_133488.1, read as the reverse complement.
GAAGTAAAATCAACAGTATAATAAATAGTTTTTGTCAGTTTAATACGCTGTACGGAGTACAGTAAGTAAAGTAAAAAAGGTAAAAATATAAATTACAGAAAATTTTTAAAAAGGAAATTCGAGCTCTATGTAGAGCCAAGTTTAATACAAATTACTGCACTATGGAGTACAGGTCTTAAATCTGCTTAAAACTAACATAAGTAAAATAAAAGTGGCAAACACCGGCTACTAAACAATATAAATTAGCAGTGTACACTGCTAGTCTTAGAACTAACTTAAATCTGCACACGAATGAAAATAACAAAAAACTTAAATTAAAGTACAAGCGGCTCTAGGTAGAGCTACAAAACCCCACCCAAAGGATAGCTCTCTTTGAGCCGCGTTCAGGGACACCAAGCACGCCCCGCTAGCTCCAAGGGATCCGGAGACACGACCGGTTTCCGCTTTCGGTATCGGATCCAAGATGGCCGCCGAAATCAGATACCAGGCCGTATCTCAGGAACCAGTGGTCAGATCGAGACGCGGTTTTCCCCCCTGAAAAGGGCTCGCTGAGACGCACCGTTGGAGACCGGTTTCAGGAAAATCGGAGACCTGAAAATTTTTCAGGCTGAAAAGTCCAGGATTTTCCTGAAAGCAATCTCGTTGGGTAGACCTTCGACCGGGCTTCTGCACAAAGAAAACCCCCGGTCGCTACGACTTCCCGTTTCGGAGATATCGGAGTTTGAAATTACCCAAGATGGCCGCCGGAACTGTCAAAGTCCAACTTTGACCGGCTATAACTCCGCTCCCGGTGGTCGTAGAACCGTGGGACCTTCTCTGTCCGGCTTCGCTCTCTCTCCTCTCTCCTCCGGGACCACTTCCGGGAATCAAAATTTTCAGGCGCTGAAACGGCCTGAAACCTAGAGGGGCGGGTAGATGCTGAGCCCCGGGGTCCACCGAAGAAAACCGCAGGTCGCTAGGACTCCTAGTTCAGGAGCTATGACGGCTGGAAGAGAAACAAAATGGCCGCCGAGCTGTCAAACTCCAACTTTAGGCGCTGATAACTCCTGAACCAGAAGTCGCAGAGTTGCCGGGATTTCTCCAGGGGTGCTCCCTTGACCTCCTCTTGCTCCCTAAAGGGGTCCCGGGACAAAAAATTTCTGTGCGTCAAAAATGAAAAATTTTGATGAGGATGGATAGGGGCCGAAAAGTAAGTATCAGGGACACCTTTCTCGGAATTTTCCGACGAGGGGTTCGAGAGATAATCGAAAAATAAAACCTGGTATCAAAAAACAAAATGGCCGAAAAAGTTCAACTTCTTTGTTTTTGATTCTTTCTGACCCCGGCTGCCACTTCGGTCGGGTAATATGACCACTCTAAAGACAACCCCGTGGTCAGAAACAATTAAAAACAATTAATTTAGGAAATATAAAGAAAAATTGAAAAAATTAAATAACTCCCGAACCGGTGGGCGAAAAATTCCGAAAAAATACACGAAAAATACAGAAAGAAGAGCCGCACAGAACACAATGCACAGAAAAAATTTAGTCATATGAAAATGTAAAATTTCTTGAAAAAACAAAAAATTTGGTTTTTCAAAAAATTTTTTAAGTCCTAGAGCCTTTAAAATTTTTCTATGTTAAGAATTTGATAGAACTAACTAGCGCGCAACTTTAAGCAGTTTTCAAAAACCGCGCGTCTCACTTTGGTAAAAAGTAATTAACTGTCAAAGTTCGAACACAGAATTATTTTAAAAAAGAAATTATAAGACATAAAAATCAGCGACTTGCGGTTCCGAGCTGCTGCTGATGCGGCGCACGAGGTCTCCAAATTTCAGCTCTCTCTGATGGCCGGAAACGAAACCACGCCAACACGTGGTTTTTGTTTTTTTGACTGTGGCGTCTCAGCGTGACGTCACAGGAAGCCGAGCGATGCGTCAAAAGACGGGGCTTGTCAGGGCGCAGTGCGCGGCACTTCGCTCGTAAAAATCCAATCAGCCAAACTCGAGTAATCACGAGTTTTATGGTCCAAACTTCGTTTTAACCTCAAAACGTCACTATTTCGCACTTTTTTATGTGTCACTGTCACTTATCACGTGTGATTTCACGTGTATGCGCCGTGCAATTACGCAACTTTTGATGTATTTTGTATTACGGTGTAATACGGCTAATATGGCCACTTTTAGTTTTTAAGTGCGGAGCGCTCTTTTTTCGTTGTTTCTTTTTTTGTTTTTTTGGTTTTTTTTTTTTTTTTTTTTTTTTTTTTTTTTTTTTTTTTTTTTTTTTTTTTTTTTTCTGACTACCTCCAACATGATCGGAGCCTATGTTTACAATACCGTTTCACTCCAGTTCTATCACTTATCCTTCTCGCACTTTCATGCTGCATTCCTTTTCTTTCTATCTTTCTTCCTCATTCTTACTATCATTATTAGCTATTCTATCTATCTAATTTTTACTTAACTTATTGTTATATTTCATCTTACATTCCTTTCCTTCCTCTTTTACATACTATCGTATCTCTCTAGCTGTCCTCTGTTACCATGCTTTACTATTTTCTTGCTCTTTCAACAATAGGAGGGGAGAGGGTCCCCGGGTGTTCTTTATTTATAATTCCCAACAATTCTACATTCTTACAATTTTAACAACTATCTTATATCTATAATGTATTACAGTTTTTAGGGTGTCAACATTTGTAAACACTTTTGTCGGACACATTTTTGTTTGGTACTTATTTTACTTGCTTACAATTTTCTTACTCTCTTACATTTAGTACTATTTTATTTATACTCTATATATTTTGCATGCTTATTACTAATATACTCAGTATATCATTTAAACATACTTTTTCTTATCTATTTTTATTTTTAACAATGGTTTTGCTTGCTACTTCTATACAATATTTTATAAATCTTTCTCTATTTTTTCCCATCATTATGTCTCTTATATTGTCTTTAGTTAGTTTTATGTCTATTTTATTTTCCAGGTCAAACCTCTGCACTCCATACTGGGGACATTCAAGAAGCAGGTGGGCAATCGTCTCGGGCACCCCTGGTTCGCAGGAGCATGATGGATTCTCCTTGCACTTAAAGCGATTTAAGTACTCGGAGAATCCACCATGCCCGGTCATTACCTGGGTAATAATGCCGCGCGGGACCATCTTTCGGACCACTCCGTACGCTTCCACCGCATTGGGGAAGAATAGCTTCGTGGTCGACGCGGTCGTACCTTCCACATACCTCCGGTTCCACACATCAAGGGAATCCTTTCGAAGGATTCTCTTGATGTGTGATACCGGACAAAGATCATAGTTTGGTCTTTTCTTGGATGCTACAGCGGCTTCTTTGGCTAGCTGGTCGGCCCTCTCGTTGCCATCCAAACCCGCATGGGCCTTAATCCAGAAAAAGGAAATTTCCTTGCCCTGGAGGGAGATAGATTTTATGTTCTCCCTTGCTGTAACGGCCAGCGGGTGGAAGCAACGATGGTTCGATATAGTCTGCAGAGCCGCCCTAGAGTCACTATAGACCCCAAAAGAAGACCCCCCACTTTTCAGAGCGACACCCGTGGCCTCGCGCAACGCCAGGAGCTCGGCTTGGTACACCGTGCAGTAGTTGGCGAGAGCAAGCTTGACGGCCTTAGTCTCAGCATCGCCCTGCCATACTGACAACGCGGCGCCGACCCTGCCATCAATCCTGCTCCCGTCGGTATAAATTCGGGTGTGGTAGTTCTTGTTATTATCCAGATCCTCCTGGTCGCCAAGAATACCGAACCCGATGTTCATGAGCTCTGCAGGATGGGGCGCACCCAGCGCCGATGCCCTCCGCTCCACCTCCCTGCCGGCTAGTTGCAACAAGTTTACACCCTTCTTGGCCTCATACAATGAGGCCACCTCACAAACTCGGAGGTCGAGAGGGAGCATCCCCGTCAACAACATTGCAGCGTTTAAGGAGACGGTGCGGTAGGCACCACACTGTTTTTGCGCGATGCCGCGCTGCAGCACCTCAAATTTCCTCCTAGACATTAGTTTACTTGCAGCCGGTGCCCAAACGCTCGCCGCATACAAAATCACTGGCTCGATGGTGGCCACGTAAATGGTTCTTACAACCTCGGGATGAAGTCCCCAGCTTACCCTTGCCGCCCTCGCCAGCTGCTTATATATCCCCGTAGCTTTCCGACAAACATTACTAATGTGACTATTGAATGTTAGTTTCCTGTCGATGGTCACCCCTAGTAGTTTTATTTCTTCTGCAAAACAAACCTCTATCCCCCCCATGACTAGGCGCGGGGTGTCATACTTAAGTTTGTTAGTTATAAGCAATGCATTGGTTTTTTGGGGAGCAAACTTAAGCTTGCTTTTGACTCCCCACGCCCAGACACGTTTGAGAGCGTGGTTTGCCTGCCTTTCAATCTCTTGAGACGTACTACCATCGAACGCCAAAACCACGTCGTCAGCGAAAGCCTGGCAATAACAACCCCCGTCTTCCAGATCCTTCAGGAGAGGGTCCAACAGTAAGTTCCATAGGATCGGGCCTCCTATGGAACCCTGCACACAGCCTTTCCCTGTGGATCTAGTGTGTTGTTCGCCCGCATACCTAACCACGACCTCCCTGTCACTGAGATAGCTGTCGATGACCCTCCTCAAGTTCAGTGGACAATTTTCCTCCGCCAGCCGGACTCTGATAGCTGGCCACCATGCACTATCAAAGGCTCCCTCTATATCCAATGAAATTAAAGTAACTATTTTCTTTTCATCTAACTTATTGCGGATGTACTGCATAAGGTTATAGAGGGAGTCTTCAGTGCTACGCTGTGGCATGAATCCATACTGCCGGGGGCTCATCCTAGGTAATAAGTGAAACTTGAGGCGAGTCACCAGCAGCTTCTCGTAAGTTTTGCCCAAAATCGACAAGAGGCCAATAGGTCTGTGAGATTTTGGGACTGTGTAGTCGCTCTTGCCAGGCTTTCGGAGGACTATAACTACCGCTCTTTTCCAAGCTACAGGGAAATATTCGCATTCTAGGCACTTGTTGAAAAGCAGCAACAGGAGCTCCGGATGGGCTTTCACTACACGAAGGCAAATGTCCGCAGTGAAGCCGTCCTCACCCGGGGCCTTTTTCGGGCTGAAAGATTCGATCGCCGTCATGAGCTCCTCCATGGTGAACGGCGGGTCCCAAGCACCAACTTGACCCCCGGAGTTAACCGTTTCGGCTCTCAATCGGGTATCACGATGCTGCTGATTGTCGCTGACTTTAAGATCCTCCGGGTAAAACGTCTCAGCCAGTAGTCTGACGGATCCCTTAGCGTCCAGGGTCTCTCCATCCTTAACTAAAGGTAGATCCTCACACCTTCGCGTCGTTCGGCCTATGACTCGATAAATGCCATCCCAGACACTCTCCCCGTCCTGCTTCCCGCAGAACTCCCTCCAGCTGTCTATCTGCGCTTTAGCTGTCTCTGACTCGTACTTCGCCTTCATTTCCAGGTACTCATTAATGACTTTGGACCTTCGAATTGGGGCCGCCCATCGGACCCTGCGCCTCCTACGAGTGACTTCTCGCTTCATCTCCTCGAGTTCTTCGGACCACCACGGTACAGTAAGTGTTTCTTTAGATTTTTTGATTGGCATTGAGTGTGTGCATGCTTGTGTTATGGCCTCTGTTAGTTTTTGTGTAACTGTTTCTAATCGTGTTGTGTCGTGTATCTGTTCTATGTCTGTGAGTGTGATTCTATTTTCGGCGAGTAATTGGTTGAGTTTCTCATGAAACTCATCCCAATTAGCCTTTTTTGTATTGTATTTTCGTGTAGTTCTGTGTATGGATGTGCCTTTAGATCTTTGTAAGTTGATGTTGAATACTATACCGTTATGGTCCGAGCTCGTGAGATTTTCCTCCACTCTCCAATCATCTATAAGACCCAGAATGTCCGAGGAGCAGGCCGTGAGGTCAACAAAGCTTTGGTACCTTTTTCCCCCTCTGATGGTATCGAAGGTGGGCACGTTCCCTCGGTTAAGTATGGTCAGCTTCAACTCATCCAAACAGCCGGCGAGCTCTTCCCCCCTATAGTCAGTCACTGGACTACCCCACCACATGCTTTTGGCGTTTACGTCTCCTCCAACTATCCACCCCGATGAACCGATTTGCTGGTCTATGTGGGCTAGGCGATCCAGGTCCTCGCCTATGGGGTGGTCATGTCGGGGACACTCGAAGTAAGCCGAGACTAGAGTAATCCTCCAGGCACCAGTCTGGATCCTTACCACGACGATGTTATTTGTGGTAAGGTGGGGGTACTGTATCACGTCTAGCTCCTGATCAAAAACCGCTATTGCAGCCTTTACAGTCCCCCCGCCCACGTTGGTATTCTGAAAAATCCTCACGCCCCTGCGACCCCTCATCTCCCCGATCGACCCCACATACGGCTCCTGGATTAGGGCGACTGCAATTTTCCGCCTATCTGCCTCGATCATCAGCTCATCGGTCGCCAGTCTAGACCGCCGGAGGTTCGCTTGCGCCATTTTGTAAGCCTTGTTTACCACCTGGCTGCCCTTAGCAGTAAGCCACGGTTGCCCTCGCAATCTCATCCCACCTTCTCCTCGTAGGGCAATCGTGGCTAAATGCATTGTGCGCCGCGTGCACCAATCCGCCCCTTGTGCAGTTCTTGCAGCTTGGGGGTATATCAGCTAAATGGTCAGCACACTCGCCTCTTAGGTGTGGGCCACCGCAATGACTGCATAAGTCCACAGGCTCAGTGCAGTATTTTTTACCGTGGCCAAAACCCAAGCAGCGAGTGCACTGCATGAGCGGGGTCTGGTCCTCGACCCGAACACGCTGAAGGTCAATGTGCGCAAAACCCTTGTCCAGCATCCTACGCCAGATAATCGGTGAGACGCTTACCACTACATGGTTGGTGTGGGGATTCCGAGTTCTCCTCCTGTATCGAATCTTAATCCTATCGTTCTCAGCGTCGAGGTCTCCAAAAACACTCCGATTCTGGTTTCTCAGGGCTTTCATAATGTCCTCGTCAGTGTTGACTGCGAGCACACCCCTGAGAACCAGCAACGGGTCCTTGTTTTCGACCTCCTCAACGCTAAGATCGACTCCATCCCTCTTCAGCCTTTCCTTTATCCGGTCCCTATCTTCTCTCGTTTTCAATCCGATTATGACCTTTCTGTCCCTTGCCTTCCTTACCCTCTCCACCTTTATCCACCCCTCTTTGGCGTCCACTGCCTCTCGAATCTTATTGAGGACCTGCTCTCCGGTCTCCGTCTCGTCTGTCGAGGTAACACAGACAGAGTGCAGGGTTCCTCGCCCCTGAGACGTTTTTTCGGAGTGGCTTGCAGTGACCTCGGCATACGTAGGCGTAGGCGCATTTTTCAACGCCTCTTGGTGCTGCTCCATTTGCGCTTTCAGCTCTATCATCTTTTGAGAGTTTTCAGCAATTAATTTGGCGTGGTCCTCCAGAGCTTTTGTCAGATGGTCCTGGTCGATGAGTGGTCGTTGGGGTGTGTTGGTAGCGGGTTCCTCTTGGTCGACATTTTTCGTGGCTATCTTGTCTGCTTTTGTCTTAAGCTTGCCTACCTCGGCCTCAGCTTCCTTGACCAACTCATAGAGTCGGTCAAGGGAGCTGATAAAAACCAATTTTATTTCCGTTTTTAGATTTTTTGAGTTTTCGAGGTTCAGTTTTGCCTTATGGAGGCAGGCTCGCGCTTCCGACGTTCTACTGGTGAATTTCCTTTTTGGCGATGTCATAGTTGGCGTTTTTACAAACGTCTTGTTTGCTATTGATGGTCCGCTGTCTTGTTGTTTAGCGAGGTTTTTTGGCTTTGCAGGACCGGCCTGCTTCGTTATTGGTGGCAAAGTGGGTGTGGAGTCGGCATTTGCCGCTTCCCACTCGCCTATGCTTCGCCTCACGTTATTGTCAACTGTTGGCTCGTTTGGTGACCTCTGGTTATCAGTCGGACGTTTGGCCGGGGTCCTCATTCCTAACATGTTTGGCAGATAGGTGTTTCCTCGTATAAAGGAAGAATGTCAAATATCCACAAGTTGCAGACTTGTATAAGTTGTAAAGATTCTACAACTTGTGTATTGCGAAAAGTGGAAGTAAAATCAACAGTATAATAAATAGTTTTTGTCAGTTTAATACGCTGTACGGAGTACAGTAAGTAAAGTAAAAAAGGTAAAAATATAAATTACAGAAATTTTTTAAAAAGGAAATTCGAGCTCTATGTAGAGCCAAGTTTAATACAAATTACTGCACTATGGAGTACAGGTCTTAAATCTGCTTAAAACTAACATAAGTAAAATAAAAGTGGCAAACACCGGCTACTAAACAATATAAATTAGCAGTGTACACTGCTAGTCTTAGAACTAACTTAAATCTGCACACGAATGAAAATAACAAAAAACTTAAATTAAAGTACAAGCGGCTCTAGGTAGAGCTACAAAACCCCACCCAAAGGATAGCTCTCTTTGAGCCGCGTTCAGGGACACCAAGCACGCCCCGCTAGCTCCAAGGGATCCGGAGACACGACCGGTTTCCGCTTTCGGTATCGGATCCAAGATGGCCGCCGAAATCAGATACCAGGCCGTATCTCAGGAACCAGTGGTCAGATCGAGACGCGGTTTTCCCCCCTGAAAAGGGCTCGCTGAGACGCACCGTTGGAGACCGGTTTCAGGAAAATCGGAGACCTGAAAATTTTTCAGGCTGAAAAGTCCAGGATTTTCCTGAAAGCAATCTCGTTGGGTAGACCTTCGACCGGGCTTCTGCACAAAGAAAACCCCCGGTCGCTACGACTTCCCGTTTCGGAGATATCGGAGTTTGAAATTACCCAAGATGGCCGCCGGAACTGTCAAAGTCCAACTTTGACCGGCTATAACTCCGCTCCCGGTGGTCGTAGAACCGTGGGACCTTCTCTGTCCGGCTTCGCTCTCTCTCCTCTCTCCTCCGGGACCACTTCCGGGAATCAAAATTTTCAGGCGCTGAAACGGCCTGAAACCTAGAGGGGCGGGTAGATGCTGAGCCCCGGGGTCCACCGAAGAAAACCGCAGGTCGCTAGGACTCCTAGTTCAGGAGCTATGACGGCTGGAAGAGAAACAAAATGGCCGCCGAGCTGTCAAACTCCAACTTTAGGCGCTGATAACTCCTGAACCAGAAGTCGCAGAGTTGCCGGGACTTCTCCAGGGGTGCTCCCTTGACCTCCTCTTGCTCCCTAAAGGGGTCCGGGACAAAAAATTTCTGTGCGTCAAAAATGAAAAATTTTGATGAGGATGGATAGGGGCCGAAAAGTAAGTATCAGGGACACCTTTCTCGGAATTTTCCGACGAGGGGTTCGAGAGATAATCGAAAAATAAAACCTGGTATCAAAAAACAAAATGGCCGAAAAAGTTCAACTTCTTTGTTTTTGATTCTTTCTGACCCCGGCTGCCACTTCGGTCGGGTAATATGACCACTCTAAAGACAACCCCGTGGTCAGAAACAATTAAAAACAATTAATTTAGGAAATATAAAGAAAAATTGAAAAAATTAAATAACTCCCGAACCGGTGGGCGAAAAATTCCGAAAAAATACACGAAAAATACAGAAAGAAGAGCCGCACAGAACACAATGCACAGAAAAAATTTAGTCATATGAAAATGTAAAATTTCTTGAAAAAACAAAAAATTTGGTTTTTCAAAAAATTTTTTAAGTCCTAGAGCCTTTAAAATTTTTCTATGTTAAGAATTTGATAGAACTAACTAGCGCGCAACTTTAAGCAGTTTCAAAAACCGCGCGTCTCACTTTGGTAAAAAGTAATTAACTGTCAAAGTTCGAACACAGAATTATTTTTAAAAAAGAAATTATAAGACATAAAAATCAGCGACTTGCGGTTCCGAGCTGCTGCTGATGCGGCGCACGAGGTCTCCAAATTTCAGCTCTCTCTGATGGCCGGAAACGAAACCACGCCAACACGTGGTTTTTGTTTTTTTGACTGTGGCGTCTCAGCGTGACGTCACAGGAAGCCGAGCGATGCGTCAAAAGACGGGGCTTGTCAGGGCGCAGTGCGCGGCACTTCGCTCGTAAAAATCCAATCAGCCAAACTCGAGTAATCACGAGTTTTATGGTCCAAACTTCGTTTTAACCTCAAAAACGTCACTATTTCGCACTTTTTTATGTGTCACTGTCACTTATCACGTGTGATTTCACTGTGCGCGTATGCGCCGTGCAATTACGCAACTTTTGATGTATTGCGCGTGTCTCTACGGCTAATATGGCCACTTTTAGCAATTTTTAAGTGCGGAGCGCTCTGATTTCGCTGTTTCTCGGTCTGTGGGTGGCAGACGACTGTTGGTTAGGTTAGGTTAGGTTAGGTTAGGTTAGGTTAGGTTAGGTTAGGTTAGGTTAGGTTAGGTTAGGTTAGGTTAGGTTAGGTTAGGTTAGGTTAGGTTTTTACTTAAGTGTCGAAATTTCAAATAAGTTCGAACTATTTGAAAATTTTTTTTTTTTTTTTTTTTTTTTTTTTGCTACATTTTTTGCCCCAATAAATCCATTTTTGGAGCTAAAAATCTGCAATTTTGAGGGTTTGTAGATTTTCAAAGCTTTCATCTGCGACGTAAATTTTGCGGGTCTTGCCTTTTTTGTTTGGGAGATACAAATTTTTCAAATCTGAAACTTCGATTATCTCTGAAACCTAACATAACCCTAGGTCTCAAAAATAAAAAAGGGTAGGTTATGTTTTTTAAAAAAAAAAAAAGGGTAGGTTAGTTGTGGGTTTTGACCCTAAAGGTCAATCTTGCAGTTGATATTGGTTCTGCCCCGTCAAGGGGCAAATTATAAAACACCTAGAGTGGTAAAATGGGCGATTCTAGCTCAGGTACTAACATCCGTGCAGAATGCATGGAAATGGTTCTCTAGGACCAAAAATTAGGGCTGTAGACGGGTCTTTAGATATTGGAAAAGAAGCACCTGCTTCTAAAACAACGGCTGCAATGAGAGGGCGTGCAACAAGTAGCGTTGGCGCATATGCGGGAATGGCTGCTGCAAGAGCCAAACTTGCGAAAGAGGACGACGACTTCAGATCCCCAGGAGAGAAGAATAAGGCTTACGTACTGGAATTCCCAGCGCTTCGCCCGGTCACTCGCTCCCGCTCGCAGGGAGGGCGTAGTAATGACGAAAAGATCGGAGCCCCCTCAGGGAAGAACAGCTGGTCACTATTTCAGATCTCTCTGACGATAGCTGCGATGACCCGCGCCGTCAATATAGAAGGGAAAGGATTGAAGCCACTAATCCGCCTCTTCCTCGTCCCACAACTGAAGAAGGCACTCTTACACATGAAGAGACAGACGTAGTGGAATGCGCGCGAAAGGCCGCCCACACGGTCTTGGCTGAAGCCGCTAAGTCCTCCAACTTAAATGGGGTGGTTCGCGGCAACATCAATGCCGCGTGCCGTGAAATTATAGAGGCAATGGAATACCTCGAAAACAGGAGGGAGAGCGACGAGCTCCGCAAGCTCAAAGCCGATAACAAACGCATGCGTGAGCAGCTCGCCCTCCTGACGAGTGAAACCAAAGCGCTAAGGACGGCCTTCACTGAACGGAATTCCACCTCACAGCAGGTAACAAAAGGGCTCCCAGAAGGCTTACAAGAGGTACTAGAAAATCATTCTAGGAAGTTGTTCATAAGCATTGGCAACATGATAAATGCAAGGCTTGAAGCCGTTGAAAAGAGATTACCGCCGGAGCCAATTATGCGCCCCCCGTTAGCAGCGGATAGGGTCAGTAGGCCACAGCAAGAAGCTTCTCAAGTGGAGCGAAGGAAGACCAAGGCTGGTAAGCGATCAGCTAGCCAACCCGAGCCTGTCCAAACTGCTAATACACCAAATCAACCTAAGGCTCAGACTAAGAACCAGAAGGCCCAGCCACAAGCTCAGGCCAAGGCTCAAGCCAAGGCACAGCATCCAAAGGCACAGCCAAAGGTGCAGTTGAGGGCTGTGCAGAGCATCGAAGCACAGCCGTCTACCTCAATGACACAGCCGGCAACCACTACCCAGTTCACCTGGACAGAGGTGGTGAAAAAGAAGTCTAAGGCCAAAGAAGAAAAAAAGTCTTTACAAGCCGAACAAAATACCAACGCAAAGAAAAAGCCGACGGTAATCAAAAAACTAACTGTGCCAAAAAGCGCTGCAGTCATGATTACAATGAAACCGGATACTGACATGACCTACTTAGCGGCCATGCAAAAAATGACATCATCCCTGAAATTAGCGGACATAGGGATTGAATCTGTCAAAGTCCGCAAGTCGGCAACAGGCGCACGCCTGATAGAGGTTCCGGGAGCAAGCAGTGCTAGGGCTGCTGACGACCTGGCAGAAAGAATCACCAAGGTGATAGGTGATGTTGCCACAGTGCAAAGGCCTGTTAAAACAGCGGACCTCCGGATAACCGGCTTTGATGAGTCGGTAACTCCGGAGGATATAAAGACGGCAATCGTACTGAAAGGAGGATGCTCTACAGAAAATGTAAAGGTGAGCCCAATAAGATTCTTGGCAAGTGGCACAGGATCAGCTCTTATAAGATGTCCGATCACTGCTGCCAATGCTCTGTTAGCAGCAGGGAAAATACTTGTGGGATGGTCGGCTGCACATGTCAAAGCCTTAGATCCCATGCCTATGAGATGTTATAGGTGCCTGGGGACGGGCCACACCAGAGCGCTGTGCCCGTCTGCTGTAGACAGAGGCGACTTATGTTTCAGGTGCTCGAAACCTGGACACAAGTCTGCTGAGTGTCAAGAGGCACCCTTTTGCAGTGCATGCCACCATGCCAAGCGGCCAGCGGGGCATATAATGGGGGGACGATCATGTGCACCCCCATCCATAAAAGGCCGAGATAGCATCTTAGTGCTGAATTCCCAAGGGACACAAGAGGGCAATAATATGGATGTCTAGATGCCAGCACACCAGTATCTAGACATCCTACAGGGCAACCTCAACCACTCTGCCCGCGCACAAGACCTGCTGATGCAAGTCATGGCGGAGTGGGAATTGGCCCTAGCGGTAGTGGCTGAGCCCTATTTTGTCCCCCCCCAAACTAATTGGGTCGGAGCAAGTGACGGTGGTGTAGCGGTCGTCGTACCAGTAATGGGTGACTTTCCAACTCTTACACAGGTAGAAAACGGACCAGGCTACGTAGCGGTTAAATGGGAGAGAATTGTCATAATAGCGGTGTACTTCTCCCCCCAACCGGCCTCTGTTTGAGTTTGAGGCATTCCTGGAAGGACTGGGAAGAGTTGCCGGGAGGTGCGCCCCGGCACAAGTCATTGTTATGGGGGACCTTAATGCCAAAAGTGCAGCTTGGGGTTCCCCATACACAGACCCAAAGGGCGAGGTTCTTCGGGACTGGACGCTGGCGGCAGGACTCGAGGTGTTAAATCAGGGTAACGCCAATACGTGTGTGCGTCGACAGGGGGGTTCAATTGTAGACGTAACGTTTGCAACCCCTGCCCTGGCCACACGGATCCTCGATTGGCGTGTCCTTGAGGATGTGGAGACTCTTTCTGATCATCTCTACATTCGGATGAGGGTCTTAGCCCAGCCGTTAGCGTCTCAGCCTCAAAATCTGGGTAGGAATACGGGAACAAGATTTCCACGGTGGGTTATATCCCAGTTTGATCCTGCGATGGCAGAAGAAGCCGCCATCATAGAGGCGTGGGGGGACCCACCTCCAGACACAGCAGGAGTAGAAGTCAAAGCGATGAGATTTCGTGAATCGCTTACTGCGGTGTGCGACGCGGCTATGCCGCGTGTGCGGAAATTTCCGACTAGGCAAAGCGTGTACTGGTGGTCGGCAGAAATTGCTGCCCTCCGAAACGCCAGCAACAAAGCACGCCGTGCTTACACGCACTGCAGACGCCGAAGGTTGCACACCGCAGAAGAAGAGGAGTTGCTCCACAGTGCGCTTAAGAAGGCTAAAGAGGCACTACAAACAGCCATTGTTAAAGCAAAGGATGTCGCTTTTGAAGAATTTGTGGGCACTCTTAATAGAGATCCATGGGGGCGACCATATAAAATGGTCAGAAACAAGATGAAGCGGGCCCCCCCCCATGGATTCCTTGGAGCCTGAACTCCTCGACAGGGTAGTGGAAGGCTTGTTTCCATCGGCACCGGTTTTTGCTCCTCCGAGGATGCTGGCCCCCTCTGAGGAACCAAACGATCGGCATCCGGTGCCAAGAATAACAGACGATGAGATGATGGCCCTGGTCGACCGCCTTAGATCGAACAAGAAGGCTCCAGGACCTGACGGTGTACCGGCTAGGGTGATCCCTCTAGCACTCGAACATTTGGGGGAGCGCTTCAGGGACCTCCTGTCCGAATGTCTGGAGACGGAGCGTTTCCCCAAAGTGTGGAAGGAGGGGCGCCTATGCCTTCTTAGGAAGGAGGGTCGACCAGTGGATTCGCCTTCAGGCCATCGTCCCCTTGTCTTGTTGGATGTATCCGGTAAGATGCTAGAGCGCGTCATTGCTCGCCGGATCATCCAGCACATGGAGGAAGACGGACCAAATGTGGCTGATTGCCAGTACGGATTTCGGGCCGGCCGTGGTACCATTGACGCAATCAAGTCGCTCAAAGACTTTTCGGACCATGCGGCCAGTAGGGGAGAGGGAGTAATCGCAGTATCGCTAGACATAGCGAATGCTTTTGGAACTCTCCCCTACGAAGTAATAAAGGAGGCCTTAAGGTACCACGGCCTGCCTCTCTACTTGCAGAGGATAGTGGGGCACTATCTCGAAGAAAGAGTAGTGCTCTACGAGCACCGCGGGCAACGTAAAGCAAGACCGATGACCTGTGGGGTACCTCAGGGATCGGTGCTGGGTCCACTATTGTGGAACATCGGGTTCGATTGGGCTATAAGAGGAATCCAGCTTCCCCGAATGGCCACCATTTGTTATGCCGATGACACGATGGTGGCTGTCCGGGGAAGCGATAAGACGGAAACATTACGCAGAGCCGCGGTCGCCGCTGAACTAGTGGTTGACCGTATACGCATGCTCGGGTTGGGGGTAGCCGTCTCCAAAACGGAAGCAATTGTCTTTGGAGGACCTGGCTGGCGTGTGCCCGCCGACACCGTAATTCTTATAGGTGGAGAACCTGTCCAGGTCAAGGGTAATATTAAATATCTTGGCCTTGTCCTGGACAGAAAATGGGATTTCTCGGAACATTTTACCCGACTTATTCCCAGATTGATGGGTGCCGCATCAGCACTGGGCAGACTACTGCCCAATGTAGGTGGACCAAGAGGTGCCTGCCGAAGACTCTTTGCAGGCGTAGTCCGCAGCATGGCACTCTACGGAGCACCAATCTGGGCGGACCGGCTGTCGGAGCGAAATAAGTCTCTTCTTCGACGGCCACAGCGGGTCTGTGCAATTCGCCTCATACGGGCATATGTTACAGTGGCCCATATGGCAGCTTGCGTCCTCGCCGGGACCCCGCCATGGGATGTGGATGCTCAGGTCATGTCCGAGACCTACTGGTCCCGACGAGAGGCGCGAGCGCAAGGTGGGGAAAGGTTGGCCCCTCGAGAGCTGGCTAATGCCCGTCGAATGACGGAGAAGAGAATAAGAGACCGGTGGAAGGATAGCTTGGAGGACTGCCGCTATGGAACGAGGACCATAGTGGCACTCCTCCCTTCCTTTGATGAGTGGGTTGAAAGGGAAATTGGGGCAATTTCCTATAGGATGACGCAGGTAATGACCGGACATGGATGCTTCGGTCATTACCTGCATCGAATAGGGAGGGAAATCAGCACAACATGTCATCAGTGTGCACATGACGATGACACTGCCCAGCACACGCTGGAGGTGTGCCCAGCGTGGGAACCCGAGCGACAGGCATTAGTCTCAGCACTGGGACGTAATGACCTGTCGCTCGCAAATGTGGTAAGCGCAATGCTTGAAAGAGAGGAGTCATGGGAGGCCTTCTATAATTTTTGTGAGGCAGTAATCTCCCAAAAAGAAGAAGCGGAACGGGAGCGTGAAGACGAAGTCGACGCGCCCCAGTTCCGGCGCAGACGGAGGGGGGTGAGGCGTAGGCGATTTGCCACCCGTCAAATCCCCCAGTAGGACCAGCGGGCAGGGGATGGGGGTCTCCTGCCTGCATTGCACGGTCCTACGAGTCTGGGGAAGGGGTCGAAACGTTGCGACTTCTTCCCCCTTGGCGCGGGTAGCCCTGGTGTAAAAGCCGGGGCCGCCGAGAGGCGTCGCGGTAGAATCTTCGGGATCCCGTGGCGCCTACCAACCTCGGCAAGAGGGCAACGTCGGAGTGGTTTTAGTGGGTATGCTCCCCCCTCCCCTTCCCGCAGGGGAAGAGGACGGGGGAGAGAGTCCCACATAACCAACCGGGTCTCCCCGGGCCCGGTGGTACTCGTAACGAGTTTCCACTTCGTTAAAAAAAAAAAAAAAAAAAAAAAAAAGGTTAGGTTAGGTTAGGTTAGGTTAGGTTAGGTTAGGTTAGGTTAGGTTAGGTTAGGTTAGGTTAGGTTAGGTTAGGTTAGGTTAGGTTAGGTTAGGTTAGGTTAGGTTAGGTTAGGTTAGGTTAGGTTAGGTTAGGTTAGGTTAGGTTAGGTTAGGTTAGGTTAGGTTAGGTTAGGTTAGGTTAGGTTAGGTTAGGTTAGGTTAGGTTTCCCCAGCCCAACTGGACCGGGGCAACGGACGGCAGAGTGGCGCTAGTGGTGCCGACTGGCGGCGGGTTTCCGACCTTGACAAAAGTCGAGAACGGCCCGGGTTATGTAGCGGCCAAATGGGGGAAGACTGTGGTCATTGCAGTATATTTCTCCCCTAATCGGCCGCTACCCGACTTTGAAGCGTATCTGGAGGGGTTGGGCAGAGTTGTAAGAAGAAGTGCGCCAGCGCCTACAATAGTGTTGGGGGACCTCAATGCTAAGAGCGAGGCATGGGGTTCCCCACACACTGACACCAGAGGGGCAACTCTTCGAGACTGGACGGCAGCAATGGGTCTAGAGGTGTTGAACCAGGGCGACGCCAACACATGTGTTCGACGGCAGGGGGGGTCCATCGTGGACATAACGTTCGCGACCCCTGCCATTGCACAACGAATCATAGGTTGGCGCGTCCTGGAGGACGTCGAGACCCTCTCCGACCATCTGTATATTCGGATGAGGGTCTCCGCTCAAACACAACAGTCGGAACCACCACCTGGAAGGGCTAGGAATAGGCTGAGATTCCCGCGGTGGGTCATTTCGCAGTTCGACTCTGCCATGGCGGAAGAAGCTGCGATAATTGAGGCTTGGGGCGATCCACCACCGAACGATGCGGGAGTTGAGGTTAAGGCGGCTCGATTTAGGGAGTCACTGACAGCGGTGTGCGATGCTTCGATGCCGCGAGTACGGAAATTGCCGGCCAAACAAAGCGTTTACTGGTGGTCAGACGAAATAGCCGCCCTTCGAACCACCAGCAACAACGCACGCCGTGCATACACGCGCTGTAGACGCCGGAGGTCGCACACTGCAGAAGAAGAAGAGTTCCTACACAGGGAGCTAAAGACGGCCAAAGAGGCACTACAATTGGCCATAACAAAAGCCAAAGATAGTGCCTTTGAGGAGTTTGTCGACTCCTTAAATAGGAATCCGTGGGGGCGGCCGTATAAAATGGTCCGCAACAAAATTAAACGTGCTCCCACCACAGAGACCCTAGAGCCCGAACTCCTAGACAGGGTCGTGGAAACCCTCTTCCCACCGGCGCCGGATTTTGCTCCCCCGAGGATGTCGGCTCCCCCCTCGGAGGAGCAAGATGAAAACCAGCCTACCCCGGTATTACGGAGGATGAAATGATGGGCTTGTGGACCGACTGAAGCGCAACAAGAAGGCGCCGGGGCCTGATGGCGTGCCAGCACGGGTCATCCCGCTAGCCCTGGAACACCTGGGTGAGCGCTTCAAAAATCTCCTCAATGAATGCTTGGAGAAAGGGTGCTTTCCCAGGGTATGGAAGGAGGGACGCCTGTGCCTGCTGAGGAAAGAGGGTCGCCGATGGACTCGCCGTCTGGTCACCGGCCATTGGTGTTGCTGGATGTATCCGGGAAGATGTTAGAGCGGATCATATCTTCCCGGATCATCCAGCATTTGGTGGAAGTTGGCCGAATGTAGCTGACTGTCAGTATGGGTTTAGGGCGGGCCGTGGCACCCTAGATGCTGTAAAGGCGCTGAAAGACTTTTCAGATTTTGCGGCCAGCAGGGGGAGGGAGTTATTGCAGTGTCTCTGGACATTGCTAACGCATTCGGAACCCTCCCCTTTGAAGTTATCAAAGAATCGTTGCGGCGCCACGGCATACCGCAACTATCTTCAAAAAATTGTGGGGCACTACCTGGAGGAGCGGGTAGTGCTCTACGATCGAGACGGCTGTAGAACGGCTAGACCTATAGCCTGTGGTGTCCCGCAAGGGTCGGTACTTGGGCCCCTCTTGTGGAACCTGGGCTTTGACTGGGCCATAGGAGGGGTTCAGCTTCCCCGCATGACTACCATCTGCTATGCCGATGATACGATGGTGGCTGTGCGGGGGGAGAGTTACGGGAGACTCTCCGAAGAGCCACAGTTGCGACTGAGCTGGTTGTGGACCGGATTCGAGCATTAGGTCTCCAAGTGGCCGTAGTGAAAACGGATGCGATAGTCTTCGGTGGGCCTGGCTGGCGTGTGCCAGCCAACACCACAATACAAATTGGAGGGGAACCTGTCCAAGTCAAGGCTAACATAAAATACCTTGGCCTTGTCTTGGACAGAAAGTGGGATTTTAATGAACACTTTACGAGACTCGCTCCTCGTTTAGTGAATGCTGCTTCAGCACTGGGTAGGCTGCTACCGAATGTGGAAGGTCCCAAACAGACCTGTAGAAAACTGTTTGCTGGTGTTGTTCGCAGTATGGCGCTTTACGGAGCGCCAATCTGGGCGAACCGGCTGTCGGAGCGGAACAAAGCCCTGCTCCGACGGCCACAGAGGGTATGCGCTATACGTATAATAAGAGGGTATATTACGGTGGCGCACATGGCGGCTTGTGCCCTAGCTGGGACACCGCCATGGGAGATTGACGCTGAAGTAATGTCGGAAACTTATTGGTCCCGACGAGAGGCGCATGCCCGGGGGGAAAGGCTGGCCCCCAGAGAGATAGCCCATGCTCGACGAATAGTCCAGGAGCGCATGCGGGACCGCTGGAAGAGTGACCTGGAGGACTGTCGCTATGGAACCAGAACTATAGCGGCACTCCTCCCGTCGTTTGACCAGTGGTTAGACCGAGAAATTGGTACACTGAGTTACCGAATGGTGCAGATCATGACGGGGCACGGGTGTTTCGGCCACTACCTCAGTCGTATTGGCCGGGAACATGACCCGCTGTGCCACCACTGTGGAGATCCTGATGACACGGCCAGCACACATTGGAAGCGTGCAGCAGCTGGGACACGGAACGTCTGGTGTTGGCTGCGGCTTTAAGGACAGATGACTTGTCGCTCTCAAACATAGTGTCCAAGATGTTAGAGAGTGAGGAGTCATGGAATGCGGTGACAGAATTCTGTGAAGAGGTTATGTCACGAAAGGAGGAGGCGGAACGGGAGCGCGAAGAAGATCCGGGCGCTCCCCTGTTCCGGCGTAGACGGAGGGGGATAAGGCGTAGGCGATTTGCCGCCCGCCAAATCCCCCAGTAGGACCAGCGGGTGGGGGACGGGATCCCCTGCCCGCATTGCACGGTCCTACGAGTCTGGGGGAGGAGTCGAAACGTTGCGGCTTCACCCCCCTTGGCGCGGGTAGCCCTGGCATAGGCCAAGGCCGCTGAGAGGCGTCGCGGTCGAATCTTCGGGACCCCGCGGCGCCTACAAACCTCGGCAAGAAGGCAACGTCGGAGTGGTTTTAGTGGGTATGCTCCCCCCTCCCCTTCCCATAGGGAAGAGGACGGGGAGAGAGCCCCACATAACCACCGGAGCCTCCCTGGGCCTGGTGGTACTCGTAATGAGTTTCCACTCCGTTAAAAAAAAAAAAAAAAAAAAAAAAAAAAAAAAAAAAAAAAAAAAAAAAAGGTTAGGTTAGGTTAGGTTAGGTTAGGTTAGGTTAGGTTGGGTTTTTTTTTTTTTTTTTTTTTTTTTTTTTTTTTTTTTTTTTTTTTTATACCTGACTACCTCCAACATGATCGGAGCCTATGTTTACAATGCCGTTTCACTCCAGTTCTATCACTTATCCTTCTCGCACTTTCATGCTGCATTCCTTTTCTTTCTATCTTTCTTCCTCATTCTTACTATCATTATTAGCTATTCTATCTATCTAATTTTTACTTAACTTATTGTTATATTTCATCTTACATTCCTTTCCTTCCTCTTTTACATACTATCGTATCTCTCTAGCTGTCCTCTGTTACCATGCTTTACTATTTTCTTGCTCTTTCAACAAAAGGAGGGGAGAGGGTCCCCGGGTGTTCTTTATTTATAATTTCCAACAATTCTACATTCTTACAATTTTAACTTAACTATCTTATATCTATAATGTAATACAGTTTTAGGGTGTCAACATTTGTAAACACTTTTTCGGACACATTTTTGTTTGGTACTTATTTTACTTGCTTACAATTTTCTTACTTACTCTTACATTTAGTACTATTTTATTTATACTCTATATATTTTGCATGCTTATTACTAATATACTCAGTATATCATTTAAACATACTTTTTCTTATCTATTTTATTTTTAACAATGGTTTTGCTTGCTACTTCTATACAATATTTTATAAATCTTTCTCTATTTTTCCCATCATTATGTCTCTTATATTGTCTTTAGTTAGTTTAATGTCTATTTTATTTTCCAGGTCAAACCTCTGCACTCCATACTGGGGACATTCAAGGAGCAGGTGGGCAATTGTCTCGGGCACCCCTGGTTCGCAGGAGCATGATGGATTCTCCTTGCACTTAAAACGATTTAAGTACTCGGAGAATCCACCATGCCCGGTCAATATCTGGGTAATAATGCGCGCGGGACCATCTTTCGGACCACTCCGTACGCTTCCACCACATTGGGAAGAATAGCTTCGTGGTCGACGCGGTCGTACCTTCCACATACCTCCGGTTCCACACATCAAGGGAATCCTTTCGAAGGATTCTCTTGATGTGTGATACCGGACAAAGATCATAGTTTGGTCTTCTTTTGGATGCTACAGCGGCTTCTTTGGCTAGCTGGTCGGCCCTCTCGTTGCCATCCAATCCCGCGTGTGCCTTTATCCAAAACAAGGAAAGTTCCTTGCCTTGGAGGGAGATTGATGTTAAGTTCTCTCTTGTGGCTATGGCGAGCGGGTGGAGGCAACGATGGTTCGAAATGGTTTGCAGAGCCGCCCTAGAGTCGCTATAGACCCCAAAAGAAGACCCCGCACTGTTCAGAGCCACACTTGTAGCCTCTTGTAAGGCTAGGAGCTCGGCCTGATACACGCTACAGTAGTCCGAGAGCGCAAGCTTGACGGCCCTAGTCTCGGCGTCGCCTTGCCAAATAGATAATGCGGCGCCGACCCTGCCACCAATCTTGCTCCCGTCGGTGTATATCCTAGTTGTGTATTGCTCGTTCTTGTTTAGGGCATCCTGATCGGCCAGGATCCCAAACTCGATGCTGGTTTGCTCCGCTGGATGTGGTGTCTCCAGCGCGGACCCTCTCCGCTCAATCTCCCTGTCGCCAAGCTGCGGCAGGTTTGCTCCCCTCTTGGCTTCATAAAGTAAAGCTGCCTCACGGACTCGGAGGTCTAGTGGGAGCATCCCCGCTAGCAGCAACGCGGCGTTGAGGGAGACAGTGCGGTAGGCCCCGCACTGTTTTTGCGCTATGCCTCTCTGTATGACCTCAAACTTCTTTCGCGTCGTCAGCTTCTCTGCAGCCGGTGCCCATACGCTCGCGGCATACAGTATCACTGGCTCTATGGTTGCCACGTAAATCGTTTTGACAACTTCGGGATGAAGTCCCCAGCTAACTTTTGCCGCCTTTGTCAGTTGCTTGTATATCCCCGCAGCTTTCCTGCAAACATTGGTTATATGGCTGTTGAATGTTAGCTTATTGTCTATGGTCACACCTAGGAGTTTCACTTCCTCCGCAAAACCAACCTCTATCCCTCCCATGACGAGGCGCGGGGTGTCGTACTTAAGCTTGTTTGTAATAAGCAACGCATTTGTTTTATGTGGAGCAAACTTAAGTTTGCTCTTGACTCCCCACGCCCGGACACGCTCGAGAGCGGGGTTAGCCTGCCCTTCAATCTCCTGTGCTGTGCTTCCGTCAAACGCCATGACCACGTCATCTGCGAAGGCCTGGCAGTAGCTACCCCCATTTGCAAGATCCTTCAAGAGGGGGTCCAACAATAAGTTCCATAGAATTGGGCCTCCTATGGAACCTTGGACACAACCCTTTCTTGTGGATCTTGTGTGTTGTTCTCCCGCATACCTAACCACGACCTCTCTGTCACTAAGATAGCTGTCGATGACCCTTCTCAAGTTCAGCGGACAGTTCTCCTCCGCCAGTCGGACTCGGATTTCGGGCCACCATGCGCTATCGAAGGCTCCCTCTATATCTAGTGAAATCAAAGTGATCATTTTCTTTTGTTTCAACTTATTGCGGATGTACTGCATAAGGCTATAGAGGGAGTCTTCGGTGCTGCGCTGCGGCATGAACCCGTACTGGCGGGGGCTCATCCTTGGCAATATGTGATACTTGAGTCGGGTCACCAACAGCTTCTCGTAAGTTTTGCCCATAATTGACAGGAGGCCGATCGGTCTATGGGATTTGGGAATGGTGTAGTCGCTCTTGCCAGGCTTCCGCAGAATTATGACAACAGCTCTCTTCCAAGCTGCTGGGAAATACTCACACTCGAGGCATTTATTGAAAAACTGCAGCATTGTTTCTGGGTGGGCCTTCACAACGCGAAGACAGATGTCCGCTGTGAAACCGTCTTCTCCCGGGGCCTTCTTCGGACTAAAGGACTCGATCGCCCTCATGAGCTCCTCCATGGTAAACGGCGGGTCGCAAGCACCAACTTGTCCCCCGGCGTTCACCTCTTCGGCTCTCCTTCGGGTTTCACGGTGCCGCTGGTTGTCGTTGGTATCGAGGTCCTCCGGGTAAAACGTCTCAGCCAGTAATTGAACGGAGCCCTTCGCGTCCAGGGTCACCCCGTCCTTTATCAGCGGTAGATCTTCGCTTCTCCGCGCTGTTCTGCCTATGACCCTGTATATCCCGTCCCACATGCTCTCCCTATCCTGCTTCCCGCAGAACTCCCGCCAGCTGTCTATCTGAGCCTTCGCTGCCTCCGACTCATACGCGTTTTTCTGTTCCAGGTACTCTTGAATAACTTTGGACTTTCGGACTGGGGCTGCACAACGAATCCTGCGCTTTCTACGGGTCACCTCTCTCTTCATCTCCGCAAGTTTTCGGACCACCATGGCACGGTAAGTACTTCCTTATTTTTCTTAGTTGGCATGGACTGTTTGCAGGCAATATCTATGGACTGTATAATTTTGTGTGTAAGTTGTTCCAATTGTTTTGTGCTGTTTATCTGTTTAATATCTGCTATTGTGATTTGATTTTCTATGAATAATTGGGCGAGTTTCTCATTAAACTCATCCCAATTAGCCTTTTTGGTGTTGTACTTCCTTGTTGTCCTAGATATGCTAGCGCCTTTGGATCTTTTCAGGTTTAAGTTAAATACCATGCCATTATGATCCGAACTCGTGAGATTCTCCACTACATTCCACCTGTCAACGAAGCCCAGGATATTCGATGTGCAAGCCGTGATGTCGACAAAGCTCTGGTACCGTTTCCCCCCCCTGATGGTATCGAATGTTGGTACTGTTATAATTGTCACGTTTTGTACTCAATCGCGGATTTCCATGACAGTGCATTGCCGACGATGCACTGACGATATACACTCTTTATGCTTTTTAGACCAGTCTAGATTTGAAACTCGTGGCGGACACCCAACTTTGTGTAACTCAAATTTATTAATAAACGTTATTTTTATGGACAATAGTAGTTTCAAAAACCCACCCCGTAACAGTGGTGTCAGAAGTGGGATTTTCCACAACTATTCGGGGTTTAACTTTACAGTTTAAACTTAAGTGAAAGTTTTAACCGAAACTACGCGAGTCATCCACTGTGTCATTCAAAAGTATCGTAAGAGTGTGTCCGCCCTAAACCCTATTTCTCTGTTTCGTGAAGTTCTAAGACTCAAATTACCAAATAGCCGCGCCGTTTCGTGAATTGCTAAGATTCAAACTATGTACTAAAGTGAAAAGAATAGCTGTCATCTCTACCTCCGCTGTGTCCCGCTGCTCACGCCGTATCCTGTACCGTTCAAGAAGAAGCCGCTCAGTTCCTCTTGCATAACTGTGTGCTGGCAAATCCGGTGGTAGTCATTCTTGGTTATCGTCCACGACGAGTCATTCTTGGAGAGAAAACGACGTGAAAGTTGTTCGTATACCTAACCTACTAGATCCTGAGTTCCTGCTGTAAAACGCCTTGTTCGTGTCGCCCTGCCATGCTGAATTTCTTCGTGCTTATGTGAGTAGAATATTCTGTTTCTGTAGTTACTATCAATTTGTCAATCTAAAGTCGGTTTCGAAAGTATACGGTTTTGGGATCCAAATAATAGTCTTATAGTGTCAGTGTTAGAATTATTATATATACACACTTACCATTTCAAGCATTATCAATAACAGCAAGATGGGTTCAGAAGACCAGCCAAATCAGTTTCCACGGAGCAAACTCCTATTCAAGTTCTTTGTAGTTTCGTAAATGTGTATAAAGGAGATCGTGAAACCTTGCCTGCATTTTTAACAAATTGCCAAAATGCATTGGACTTAGCGTCGGAGAATCAAAAGGTTGTGTTACTGAAATTCATAATTTCAAAATTGGAAGGCAAGGCTCAAATAGCCTGCTCAAATAAAATTTTTGAGAAGTTTGAGGATTTAAAATCTTTCCTTAAACAAAACTTTGGCGAGACTAAACATTACAACCACCTCCTCCTAGACCTACAAGCTTGTAAACAACAGGTGAATGAAACTGTCGCTCAATACGCCCTTCGTGTGGAAACCTGTTTAACACAACTGCAATCAGAAATACACAACTCTGGCTCGTATAAAAAGGAAATACCGGGTCGCATTGCAATGACGGAAGATCTCGCCTTATATACATTCTCCTTGGGCCTAAAACCCAATATTAGCAACATGGTAAGATGTAAAAGTCCCAAGAACTTAAATTCAGCAATCAATATTGCAATAGAAGAGGAAAAAATCCAGAATTTGTCATTCAGATCGGGTAAACATGTAAAGTTCTGCAAGATTTGCCGTAGAGAGGGCCATTTAGAGGCCAACTGTTACAATGGGCAAAGTCATCTTTGCGAGTGCCGTCATGCCAACGTCAAATAACGATGCAGCGAACTCTCCTCGTAGTTTGATTCCTAAATCATCACCTATTACATGTAGGTATTGTAAAAATATCGGTCACGATATTTCACAATGTAGAAAACGGCAATTCAATAATACTAGGTTCGCGAATAACACCGGTCAACGACACGCTGATCAAAACTGCTTAGACTGCGCTCCGGTCACGTTTGACGCAGAGTCACCACAAAACGAAGTATATTACAATAATGCAAACACCAGTCATTTAAACTAGGTAATCGGGTTTCAGACTCGTGCCAACCGAAACCTGAGTCACCAGGCACTTCTACTATCTCTACTTACGCTACTATTTCTGGTGAAAGTTCATGCAGTGTTATATCCACTAAGTCTATATTTCTAAGTCCATCACTGTTGCGAATGATTCGTAAGATTTTAATCATACTCTCCCACTGTTCTACTAAATCAACTCAAAATCCACTTTTTGAAAAATCCACTTGAATTTTATTTCGAGGCCAAAACAAAACGAAGAATATATTTTCAACGTGTTTTCTTGGACTAAAGTTACTGATAGCAAAGCAAACTCCTGATATAAAGGCGGAGCAAAGAACTTTTTTGTCCCTTGGGAACGTATCATAATCCATCTTTCATTATCCCGGTTTCCTGGTATGAAATCTCAGACGATAATCTTAACGTTTTTGTTTTCGTCAAAAAAACTTATCAACATGTTCTTCGTTCACGCTGTTTGCCTTACCTATATTCTGTCCCAAATGTCTGTCAATAGCAATGCTCCTGGAGAAACAGGACCTGAAAGCCTCTCTTTATTTTCTGTCGTACAACTCATAACGCGATTTACTAGGCCAGATTTCCTTGCAATGGTTACCGAGCTACCATTCCGTATTAACTTGAAATTTAAACTACATGACCTTTTACATGGCACGGCGGCCGTACGTGATCTCCCCTGCTTATCCAGTATCCACTTGACAGTCCAAGCTCGCTTATAATCTGCTTCAAGTTGCCCGGGTTTTTTTCGCGACGTCTCGCGCTATGTGACCACAAATTTTCAACTACAGTTTTGATTAAAGAAGAAATTTTGAGATGTAAATTAATGTTTTCTCATTCAAATACTTTCATATAAAATAATACCATGTAATTTATATTTATTCACAAATCAGGTTAGGTTAACGTTACGACACTAAAGTATCCTGGTACGGTTTGGCATTTGTTTTGGGTACTGTTATAATTGTCACGTTTTGTACTCAATCGCGGATTTCCATGACAGTGCATTGCCGACGATGCACTGACGATATACACTCTTTATGCTTTTTAGACCAGTCTAGATTTGAAACTCGTGGCGGACACCCAACTTTGTGTAACTCAAATTTATTTAATAAACGTTATTTTTATGGACAATAGTAGTTTCAAAAACCCACCCCGTAACAGTGGTGTCAGAAGTGGGATTTTCCACAACTATTCGGGGTTTAACTTTACAGTTTAAACTTAAGTGAAAGTTTTAAACCGAAACTACGCGAGTCATCCACTGTGTCATTCAAAAGTATCGTAAGAGTGTGTCCGCCCTAAACCCTATTTTCTCTGTTTCGTGAAGTTCTAAGACTCAAATTACCAAATAGCCGCGCCGTTTCGTGAAGTGCTAAGATTCAAACTATGTACTAAAGTGAAAAGAATAGCTGTCATCTCTACCTCCGCTGTGTCCCGCTGCTCACGCCGTATCCTGTACCGTTCAAGAAGAAGCCGCTCAGTTCCTCTTGCATAACTGTGTGCTGGCAAATCCGGTGGTAGTCATTCCTGGTTATCGTCCACGACGAGTCATTCTTGAGAGAAAACGACGTGAAAGTTGTTCGTATACCTAACCTACTAGATCCTGAGTTCCTGCTGTAAAACGCCTTGTTCGTGTCGCCCTGCCATGCTGAATTTCTTCGTGCTTATGTGAGTAGAATATTCTGTTTCTGTAGTTACTATCAATTTGTCAATCTAAAGTCGGTTTCGAAAGTATACGGTTTTGGGATCCAAATAATAGTCTTATAGTGTCAGTGTTAGAATTATTATATATACACACTTACCATTTCAAGCATTATCAATAACAGCAAGATGGGTTCAGAAGACCAGGCCAAATCAGTTTCCACGGAGCAAACTCCTATTCAAGTTCTTTGTAGTTTCGTAAATGTGTATAAAGGAGATCGTGAAACCTTGCCTGCATTTTTAACAAATTGCCAAAATGCATTGGACTTAGCGTCGGAGAATCAAAAGGTTGTGTTACTGAAATTCATAATTTCAAAATTGGAAGGCAAGGCTCAAATAGCCTGCTCAAATAAAATTTTTGAGAAGTTTGAGGATTTAAAATCTTTCCTTAAACAAAACTTTGGCGAGACTAAACATTACAACCACCTCCTCCTAGACCTACAAGCTTGTAAACAACAGGTGAATGAAACTGTCGCTCAATACGCCCTTCGTGTGGAAACCTGTTTAACACAACTGCAATCAGAAATACACAACTCTGACTCGTATAAAAAGGAAATACCGGGTCGCATTGCAATGACGGAAGATCTCGCCTTATATACATTCTCCTTGGGCCTAAAACCCAATATTAGCAACATGGTAAGATGTAAAAGTCCCAAGAACTTAAATTCAGCAATCAATATTGCAATAGAAGAGGAAAAAATCCAGAATTTGTCATTCAGATCGGGTAAACATGTAAAGTTCTGCAAGATTTGCCGTAGAGAGGGCCATTTAGAGGCCAACTGTTACAATGGGCAAAGGTCATCTTTGCAAGTGCCGTCATACCAACGTCAAACTAACGATGCAGCGAACTCTCCTCGTAGTTTGATTCCTAAATCATCACCTATTACATGTAGGTATTGTAAAAATATCGGTCACGATATTTCACAATGTAGAAAACGGCAATTCAATAATACTAGGTTCGCGAATAACACCGGTCAACGACACGCTGATCAAAACTGCTTAGACTGCGCTCCGGTCACGTTTGACGCAGAGTCACCACAAAACGAAGTATATTACAATAATGCAAACACCAGTCATTTAAACTAGGTAATCGGGTTTCAGACTCGTGCCAACCGAAACCTGAGTCACCAGGCACTTCTACTATCTCTACTTACGCTACTATTTCTGGTGAAAGTTCATGCAGTGTTATATCCACTAAGTCTATATTTCCTAAGTCCATCACTGTTGCGAATGATCACTGTAAGATTTTAAGTCATACTAAACCCACTGTTTCTACTAAATCCACTGGTTCTACTAAATCCACTGTTTCTACCAAATCCACTGAATCCCTTGAGCTTCACGAGAACTTAAAATGTACCAGTCCAAAGATATCAAATTGTACGTCTTGCGTTAAACCTATTTCTATCTCTACTAGTTCAGCTCTGGAAAAGGAGTCAAATAAAAAGTCGGAACTGTCTGACCATTTTATAACAGCGCCAGAAACTATATTCGACGTGTCCCAAAATAATAAAGCATTACTCCCGCATATCAGGACCAAAACTTCTCATACAAAAAATCCCGCACGTTTCCTAGTTGATACCGGAAGTTCCATTTGCATCATAAAACGTTCTTGTCTCACACAGGTTCCTAAACTAGAAAATCACATCATTAAGTTTAAAGGTATTAATGACACAGACTCTCATGCTGTAACGAAAGGCAAGTTTATTCTCCACCTGGAGTTGGAACAGGACCAGAAACCACTCTCTTTCCATTTTCATGTCGTAGATAACGTTCATCTCAATTACGATGGAATACTAGGCTCAGATTTCCTCAATGCATACCGAGCTACCATTCAATATTCAAATTTGAAATTAATCCTAAACAATGACCCAAAACAATATTTTGATTTGAAAACAGGTACTGTAATCCCTCCAAGGTGTGAAATGGTTATCGAGTGTCCGGTAACGAATCCTGAAATACAGGAAGGCCTCATCTTAGAATCCAGGCTTAAAGAATATCCTAAACTTTACTTTTCGCGATGTCTCGTTCGCGTAAATGCAGACGATAAAATCATTATGTCAGTTCTTAATACTTCAGAAGAAGAGATAATTTTAAAAGACGTTAAGTTTACAATAGAACCTGTTTCTTACATTCATGACAACGAATTAACAACCTCTGAAACAGTTAATTGCAATATCCATACCTTAGGCACTGAAGTTAACCGCGAAACTCAAGTCCATAATGCCATAAGATGTGGTCATCTTAATTTAGAGGAGGAAAAGCTGCTTCGAAACCTTTGTTCCCAATTCAAAGACATTTTCCACCTAGAGGGTGATCATCTTACAACAACAAAAACATTATCTCACGAAATACGCACTACCTCCGATAACCCAGTTCATGTGAAAAGTTACCGATTCCCGGAATGCCACAAAGCCGAAGTCGACAAGCAAATTAAAACCATGTTAGATCAAAAAATCATCAAGCCTTCCAGATCACCATGGTCTGCCCCTATATGGGTAGTTCCCAAAAAAACTGACGCTTCTGGTAAACCAAAATGGCGAATAGTAATTGATTATCGGAAATTGAATGAGATTACTATTGGCGACGCTTACCCCATCCCTGTCATAACGGATATACTAGATCAGTTAGGCCATTGTAAATATTTTTCTACCCTAGACCTAGCGTCTTCATTCCACCAAGTTCAGATGAAAACTGAAGCTGATGCCGAGAAAACGGCATTCAGTGTCCCATCGGGTCATTATGAGTTCACTAGAATGCCTTTCGGTCTAAAGAATTCTCCTTCCACATTTCAAAGACTAATGAATGTCGTATTAGCCGGCCTCCAAGGCATCCATTGCTTCACCTACATGGACGACATTGTGGCCTTCAGTCACGATTTACAGTCGCATATTGAAAAACTAAGGCTTATTTTCGAAAAATTGCGTGAACACAACTTAAAATTGCAACCAGATAAATGCGAGTTCTTACATAAAGAAGTTCAATATCTTGGTCACATAATCTCTGATAAAGGTGTAAAACCGGATCCTAAAAAAATAGACTGCGTTATAAATTTTCCTACCCCTGCATCCCCTAAAGACATTAAATCATTCCTAGGTCTCGTAGGCTATTACCGTCGCTTTATTGCCAACTTCTCACATATATCCAAACCTTTAACCAATCTTTTAAAAAAGAACATTAAATTCGAATGGTCTTTGAAACAACAAGAAGCTTTCGAAGTTTTAAAGACAAAAATAACCTCCGCTCCAATTCTCCAATATCCAGACTTTTCAAAACCTTTTGTACTCACTTGCGATGCTTCAAATTACGCTGTCTCAGCTATTCTCTCACAGGGGGAAATAGGAAAAGATCTGCCTATTGCGTTTGCTTCTCGAACGCTTAACAAAGCAGAAGGTAATTACTCCACCACCGAAAAAGAATGCCTCGCCATTCTCTTCGGCACCAAAACTTTTAGACCTTATCTTTACGGACACAGTTTCACAATCGTTACAGATCACAAGCCTTTACAGTGGCTATTTAACTGCAAAGACCCCAGCTCACGTTTAGTTCGATGGAGATTGAAGTTAGAAGACTATGATTATGAAATTCAGTATAAAAAAGGTAAAATGAATTGTAATGCTGACTCATTGTCCCGAAATCCCGTACACTCTATTGATAATGCCTCTAGCAGCTCTTTGACCCCGGAAACATACGAACAATATTTACAAGCCAGCCGTCAACGTACTGTGTCATACGACACCGTTATCCAGGAGCACAATGAGTCATTACTTAAAGCAAAATGTAAACTTATCACCTTTCCCTCTGCTATTGATTTAGATGAATCTATTCCATATTGCACTGAAATAATTGAAATGTCTACTCAAAATATCCAGAATGTAGAACGAGAGTTGCACACTCACTATTCCACCTCAAACCAAAAACACGTGTTCACCCACCTTTTTTTACGAGTTCATCACTACGATGAAATATCATATAAAGATATATTTAACCTTCTCCGTGATTACAGGAACATGATCAAATTGTGCCATAGTGAAGAAAAGGAATTCGCAATATCAGATTTCAAGGACCCATTTAATAAAATATTGTTCACAAGAATATATAACATGCTCGCCTATTTGTTTAACGGTACAGGTATAAAAATTAATGTTTACCACAATAATATTCTATTTCCAACACCGAATGAAATCTCAAAAATCCTAAGGGATAATCATGACTCGCCCTCAGCAGGTCACCCCGGTATATCTCGAATGCTAGAAAGGCTTAAATCAATGTACTGGTGGAAAAGCATGCGTCAAGATATAGAAACATATGTCAAGAATTGTAAGACGTGTCAAATAAATAAACCACTGCGTCAATCAAATCGAGCTCCAATGGTTATAACGTCTACTGCTACCAAACCTAACGAGAAACTATTCCTCGACTTGGTCGGGCCGCTGCCGGAGACCCATCATAATAAATACAAGTTTATCTTAACGCTCCAAGACGATCTCACTAAATACTCTCAAGCATATCCTATGCCCTCATGTTCAGCTGAAGATTCCGCACAGCGTCTTGTACACTTCATCTCACACATAGGCATACCCAAAACGATAGTAACCGACCAAGGAACTAATTTCTGCTCTGACCTGTTTAAACAATTGGAACGGTTACTTGGCATCAAACACATCTTCGCATCCCCATATCACCCCCAGACATGTGGCTCCCTCGAGCGAAGTCATTCCACCCTTAAAGCATATTTAAGATCATATATAGATGAAAATCAACATACTTGGGACTTATATATCAATACTGCCATGCTCGCTTATAATTCAAACATTCACACCACCACGGGCTTTTCTCCAATGGAGCTGATGTTTGGTCACAAGCCCTACTTGCCACAAAGCATAGATTCACTAGAGTCAAACACCTATACGGACTATATACGTGCATTGAATCATAGGCTGTATTATAGTAGGCAGAAGGCTTTAGAAAATATACAAACATCCAAAGAGAGGTCAAAAGCTTACTATGACTCGCATGCCAAACCCTTAAACTACAATGTCGGTGATATGGTATATATAAGATGTCACCACAAACAAAATAAGGCACTATCACCCGTTTGGAAAGGGCCGTATAAGGTTATAAAGTTAAACGGAAACCACACCGTCACCGTGCTTATTAATCGTAAACACGTACGTCATCATTATGACGAAATCAAACTTGCACCTCAATTTTAAACATTATATTACAGGTTTGCCTCGGTGCTCACGGTATGTCTCGGGAGTTTTGTCACGCCAATCATAAGGAGTTCAGGCCTCTTCTTCGATCAAATGCCAGATGTTAAGTTCACAAATGACAAATGGAATGTTGTTACTTACATAGATATAAGCCACATACAGCCTCACTTAGATAATGTAGAGTTTCTGTTTGCAAAGATATCAACGTTTTGCAAATCTCATTCTTCATCAAAAGTACAGATAGACTGCTTAAATTCACTAAGTGCTCTACAAAATCAACATGCTAATAACATCAAAAAGTTTTCGTCTATATCTTACCTAGTTCAAAGTCCAGCACGTGTAAAACGAGGCCTCATCGATGCTGGCGGCTCAATACTAAAAACATTCTTCGGGACATTAGACTCGGACGACGCGATAAAGTTCACGGATGCAATTCATCAGGTACAGTCCGATGAAAAAAAGTTAGCTCATGTCATGAAAGATAATATCCATATTGTTAAATCGACTATCCTTAGTTTTAATAACACAATATCAAAGGTTAATGAAAATGAAGCCCGGCTTAACCAAAACTTAGACGTAGTCGAAAAAGCTTTCGAACAGTTAAGAAATTCAAATGACAAATTAGATATCAAAACTCACCTCAACTCTCTACTAAATTCTATCGAAAGCATAATCATGTCCTTATCCTTTGATATCGATGATATAAATAATGCCATTCTCTTTAGCAAATTAAATATTTTGCATCCCACTGTACTAAGTCCCTATCAGCTGTACAATGAACTTGAACAAAACGCCAACAACCTGCCTAAGCATTATGAGCTTCCAACATCGCTGTCGCTGCAAAACATTCACGACATTGTAGACGTAAGCAGTTTGATATGCTATTATCATTATAATAAGATAGTTATAGTTATAAAAATACCACTTGTAATTCCACAGACTTATAGTCTATATCATCTCATATCTCTACCAGTTCCGTATGACATTTCGAAACCCGACACTTTTGCCTTAATTGCACCCAACAAACCGTATCTAGCAGTAACAGCTGACAGAATGTTTTACTCACTCTTCGACAGTGTCAAAGAGTGCAAAGTGATTACAAATAAGTGTTACGTGTGTGAATTAAACAATATCTATTCCACAATCGCGACGCCAACGTGTGAGACAATTTTGTTAAACGATGTAGTTTCTAAGTTACCTAGTTTATGCGTAGTTAAGATTTTGCATGGGTCCATAGATATGTTCTATAAATTAAGGAAAAACCGCTGGATATTTGTACAATCCGAACCTGGCAAATGTCATATCACATGTGAGAACGACCCAAATAATTACGATGAAATTTTGTTCGGCACAGGTTTGTTAAACCTACAAAAGCGTTGTAACGCCTTTTTCAAAACCTTACAGTTTAGCGCTAGTGATACCATTGTTACAAACATAACTACCAATGCTCAAATAATGTCATCGTTCAATATTATCTTTGACGACTGTTGTGAAAAAAATAAAATAAATAAAACTTTGCCTCAGTTGCCTTTTGTAAGATTAAATAACATAAACAATTTGGATTCTTTGGTCCATGCTAGTACCCACTTAGATCAGCTTCAACAAGAACTCAATAAACTGGAAAATACTTCACACCTGGAAAAGTACAGTGTCCACTATCTGTCACTAACCAGTTTAACTTCCGCCCTTGTTATCTTATACATGTTTTATAAGACCAGGATATGTTTATACCACAAGAGTTCGCCATTGTGTTGCATAAAAATGTCCCGTCGATGCAATAGAAGGAGAACCAACAACGAAAAATCAGCACCGATAGATAATCCCCAGGAAAATGTCCCGGAGTTAGAAAGTTCTCCTTCTACTTCAGACGATGAACCAGTTTCAATTAAACGTAATATAATAGTATAATGTCTTAATCATATAGATTACTACTTACTTCAGGTTACTATTTGTATTTCTATTTCCTGCAGATAACTTTAAATTTTGTCGGGTAATCACTCCCGCTTTAAGCATATTGATTTTAAAGTTAATTAGATCGTTAATACTAGAGCCACGCAATACGGCTAGATCCTATGTCTAGAATAAAATACCTAAATAAACCTTTTGTTAGCCAAAGCGAAGTTCATGACTACACTAGGTCTTCAGATTTCTCATCACCCTCCCGTGATGATCAATCTTAACGGGGGGCTGTTATAATTGTCACGTTTTGTACTCAATCGCGGATTTCCATGACAGTGCATTGCCGACGATGCACTGACGATATACACTCTTTATGCTTTTTAGACCAGTCTAGATTTGAAACTCGTGGCGGACACCCAACTTTGTGTAACTCAAATTTATTTAAATAAACGTTATTTTTATGGACAATAGTAGTTTCAAAAACCCACCCCGTAACAGTACCATCTCTAGTATCGTCGGACTGTCAAGTGGCTATAAACACGGTTTTGACGCGGCGACCGTATTTGCAGTAATGTATTGACTTGTACGAGTATAGCATCGTTCACACGAACACTTATTGTCAACTAAGCGAAATTTTTAAATTTTTTTGTTCCTTTTACGTGAGTTTCCAATGGTAACGCCTACCCCCGTGAGTGCCACGACACGTGTCCGGACGTGCGTAGCGTACGATGGCAGATCGCATCCATTCTATGACGTTCCATGCGGGAACAAGATGTTGATGCACGGTGCGGCACCTAATCGACGGCTGAAGGTATTCGGAGTAAGGTAGTCGTCTACATAACAGGGATTGTTAGCTCTGTTAAATTGTTTCCTAAGTGAAGACTGGTATTCATTTGTGTGTGGGCCGTTTTATTGGTTTACATCATGTACTGTTTTACTTGTAGATATTTATTTATAAGCTGAAAAAAAGTTTTAAATAAAAAAATTGAAAGAATAAGAAGGAAAGAAAGAGAAAGATTCATTATATATTATATAATGAACCTATAATGAATGAATGCCTTGAATGTCGAAACATTCAAGGCATTTAAATATAGGTAAGTAAGGGAGACAGAGACAAGTATTGTCTCGAAATTGCATTGCATTGCGTGTACCTATATCTTGAACAGTTCCAAGTCGTCATATTAGACAGTCAGTCATTGTTACACATTCATAGAAAAATTGTGATTTACATTAATAACAGCCACATTAGGTTATTCTTAACATAATTATGATTAAGTGAAAAGTACTCATTAGAGATATTTTAATGCACCAAAGATGAAAAAAGAAAGTACTTAACTAAGCATAAACATAGTCAATGTCAGTATTAGCTATTAGCTCTAAAATAACATTGTACTTTTCTCAAACAAACGGAGAGCCCGAGGATAATTTACAAACAGTTTTCCAAACAGATTATTATACTGATGTAACAAACTACAAAAGCTTTTTTTCACGTGACGCTGTATTTCGTCCCACTATACAATTGTTTGTCATGTTTCCGGAGGGGATATTTATGGGGTTGCACGGCTACGCTACGAAACAAACGGAAACGATTTCTACGTAAATAAGGGAAAAATGATAGCGAGATGTGAAAAGTTTCGAAGATGAAAGTGTACCTGTTTAAAAGGGAAACGACGTGTGATTCGAGTACATGTACAAATCAAGTTATTTAAGGGATCATTGTTGGCACTTGTGGCTTGGATTCCTTGAATTTAATGTCATGTCGTACTTTAGCACACAACGTTTTTACGACTACATTATACACTTCTTTGTTCTTGTGCTAAGTATTCGAAAAATACAACAGTTGGGTATGGGTTTAGATAAGAGTGGATTAGATTCGTTCCAGCGTGGCAACTTTGGCTCAAGTCCTCTCATTTTGAGAGTAGCCCTGCAGTGGAATGTATATAGGCCGAGACGTGAAGATTGGATAAACTCTTAACTTTTGCGTTCTCCTGCTTAATTTTAAGTTTATCATTGTAATATTGCACACGAATGGATTTGGATGTTACTAAAATTATAAATTGGAAAATTTATAGGTATGTCTATTTGAGTCCGTGTCTATTTTTTTTCGCTAAAATGACTGGACGAATTTGAGGGAAACCTAGTATGCAGATTGCTGGATTTCTGAAGTAGCATACAATGCAACCTTTTGTCCCGATATTTCCAACGGATAAGTTTACAAAAATTATATTTTACTTGGGCGTTGTTTATTGTAATATAAATGAATACCACTATGTATTTGTTTTATTTCCCATGGGTATTAGTAAAATCTCAGAATTTTAATTCCACTGCTATTATGGTTAACGAAAGCGAAGCGGCTGGCTGGCTAGTTTGTTATAAAGGATTACGGTACGTATGAATGCAAGCATATTAAATTGTAAATCATAATTTCACACAACGAGCGCGGGCTGGTGGTTCCAATATGCTACAAATTAGACAAATTGACATGTGTCTCACTTGCAGCTGTGGAAATTTAATTTGCCAATTTGTAATATTCATAGATAGAAATAATAAGGTCATGCATCAGTGAATAATGCACGTAGTGAATAGTGTTATACCATCGTATTTTATCGGAACAGTTCGGTTTCTCAATTAACTTCTTTTTTTTTGACAGGATGGCAAACGAACAAGTGGTTCTCCTGATGGTAAGAGATCACCACCGCCCATAGACATCTGCAACACTAGGGGTATTGCAGATGCGTTGCCAACCTAGAGGCCTAAGACTAACTTCAGTAAACTAGTTGAGAAAGCAAGATAAACACGAAATTATTCGAAAAATGTGATGGAAAAATTATTTTCAATAGATCTGTATTTGCTAGTATTTAATAACTAACTAGGTATCTCACTATTTTAAAATTGCTTCAGTTTATCTTCATCCAACGGGTCAGTATGGGTTGTCTGCATCCCGACTGCAAAGTAACAGCTGCCTTGTGTTTTCATTGCAGCCAGTTAAATTACAAACTACCCTTTATTAAAGCATACTTGTAGAAAATACAAACTGAAACGTGGATGCACAGAAAAAAAAAACAGAAAAAGAGACCAGCGCTCAAGTTCGTAGGATTTCACGGGATGACCGTAAAAGTAACAAATTTGGAGTTAAAATAAAAAAATCAAAAAAAAATCAAAAATCAATCATCATACTTATAGACAAACAAGCTTTTTCCGGTGGCTTCGCCCGCGTGAAATTCGGTAATAGCGTGCTGTTCCCTAGGGAATTGTGATTTTTTTCTGGATAAAAAGTAGCCTATGGCCCATAAACTATCTTTATGCCAAAAATCACTTTCGCATTTATAATATTAGTATTGATACGTTTACAATTGGAATTGCTTTCTGCTTATTTATAAACTAGCAGTAGGTATAGAATCTTCTGCAAAATGTACTAAGGTCTTTGCAAATAAAAACTGCGCTTATACTCATATCGCGGACATGGTGAGAAGTATCAAATTGCTTTACAAACCAAAGTCGCAAACCATGTCGACGACACCTGTCTGAGGTTCGGAGACTTCGGCATACAGAGCTCTTAAAAACGTTGGTGAAACCTTTTCCTAATCATTGACATTAATAATTCTACTTGTAGACACAAAAATGTCGTATTCTATTTTCATTTCCACAAGAACCTGTTCTCGCCCGAACAATGACAATATAAGCACCTCTTCACGCGGCTAAGGCCAATTCCTACGTATTTACAACACCCTAATAAATAAGTAAATGTAACGACCCCATTACCAGGTTTTATTTTATTTACGCACCTCAAGTATTCGCAAGTAGGCGTATAAAGTGTGGGAATTACCGACTGGTAGCGGTGTCGTGAAGAACGGTGATAAATAAGACATACCTGCGTGAAAATTTTCTGTATCCCTCGAGCTCGAGGAAGCTCAGATGCGGGAGCTAATTCCGAATTCATGCCTATTTTTAAGCCCACACGTAAAGTGTTTTGACAGCCCTGAAAGTGGTTTGAACGGTTACAGGATGGTTACAGGCTTGAGATAGTCGCTTAAAATGTGAGAGACATTTTACTCAACCCTTTTGTTTTTGCAACAGTTTGAGTCGACTAACAAATTTTGGCTGCTCCTTCTAACAAGTAGTACGTAGAATCATGAGAAGCAACTATTTCAAGAATAATTGGGATGTCCCAATTATTGACAACATATAATAAATCGAAAACTATTTGGAGAAATAGGCTTTGTGAAAAATGTGATAAACTGAATTAAATAAACAAAATTTAAGTAATGACCCTCAATTGACCCCTGCAGTGTTCCGTCACAAAGGCAGTTATAAAGCAGCTCTACACTCTTAAGCAAATTGACAGTTTGAAATGTTGCTGTCCTGCTTATAATAGCAAAGAGTGACAAAGATAAAACTTTAATCACATTGAAACGGAACAAGAGACATCTTGGTACCGCTTCGTTCACAAATATATGAATAAATAAATAAATAAACATAAAATTAAATAACTACTGCCAAGTTCACAATGTATTAAATAAGCCTCTGTTGTTTACCACGTCTGGTCTCTATTATTGGTGAATCGCTTATTTATTTCCTAAATGATCACATTAAAAGAAAGGGTGACTATATTTAACCACAATTGAATACATGGATTCAAATGAAATATAATATACTTGATGATAAAACAATAAAGCTCTTCGTTTTTCACAGCTCTATACATTATTCAAACTTAGAATTAACCTTCGCTTCTATTCATCGTTCGGTGTTTTAAATTAATATGACTATCTCATCTCATCGTTTATCTCTTTTATATGTTGTTTAAAATCACCTTCAGTTTCGTTCGTCGTTCATTATTCTGAGTTGTATACCTGTCTCGCTCTTACTCTTACAAACTCTTTGCTTTCGGACTTTCGCGGCTCGATTCAAAACTGGAAGGTTCTTCAATTATCGATCGGGAAAAGAAAAATGGAGGTTTTGGGGGGCATTCGGTTCTGGAATTTTGGAAGGGAAGGTCGTTACGCTGCTGGGGAATTTACGCGTTTTTATTAATTTTAATTTAATTTATGATGGAGCTTGCGGATTGGTATTGAGAGACCGATGTCGCTGGGGAGTACCCATGCGTTTTTGTTTGTTCTTTTTTGCTATTTATTAGTCCTCCCGTCTCTTGAATCTTTGATCGTAAATAGGCTGGCGGGCCGGCGGAGAGTCTGAGGTCGCTGGGCAATGCTCACGCGTTTTTGTTTCGGTTCTTTCGCTGCTAGTCTTCCAGCTTAGTTCTTTATTCTGTGAGGTCTGATTTGAGCCTCGGGGTTGGATACCTTGCGGTGCTAACGAAAACCCCCGCTAGAATCTCCGCGGTCACCATTACCCAGGAACCAGGAACTGTGAGGTCAGATATGTATTTCTTTATCTTGTGCAACGAGTCATGTAAGTACGCCCTTGTTAACTTTACTCATTTACTGTTGTGTGCGATATATATATACATATATTATATGTGTGCTTAGGGACTTAATAGAAAAATAATGGAAAAATAATCTATTAAAGTTTCTATGTCTGAGGTTGACACAATTATGGGATACCTACTAATAATTCCATCCAAAGAAAATTCTCGACATTTATGTGTTATATTTGGTCAAAGCTAGGCATGTAGCAAAGTTCTATTCTTGACAGGGGAACGCTATTCATGTACTGAGAGCCAGACTGAATAAATCGTAAATGTATAAACTATCTGCTATCGACAGATTCTTACAAAACAATAATATAACTAATTGCAGTATTCTTAAAGTGAGTAACTCATATTGTGTTTAACTGTACAGACGGGGAGACCATTACCTCCATCCAATAGATATTAAGTTGGTTGGTATTCTATAGGTAGTGAATGAATACTACTTACCTGCAAAACTAACAATCTGCCTTTACTTGGTAA
Source organism: Choristoneura fumiferana (assembly GCF_025370935.1). Taxonomy (NCBI): domain Eukaryota; kingdom Metazoa; phylum Arthropoda; class Insecta; order Lepidoptera; family Tortricidae; genus Choristoneura; species Choristoneura fumiferana. The sequence goes on along the minus strand of NC_133488.1, from coordinate 10,107,020 downwards.
GATAAGAATACCCGATTTATTATCTACCACCCGGTCTATAAACGGTGGGAGGTAATTAGGGGGGACAATAATATACATATAAATATATATATTAACCCTTTCTACATTAACCTCAAGCTTATAATTAATCGTTGAAATTGGTGATGTAGAATATTTCCAAATAAATCCTATAATTCTTCATGAGTATTCAATCAATACAAATACAAGCTATAGTAAGAGTAAACCTAACACCTAGTGCATTAATATATTATAGGTAAGGAAAATACATTTCATCTACAAACAACTGGCAAGCATTATCGCTTGTGATTATATACTTTACCTAGGTACAGCATTTTAGCTAGCACTTGACTCTAGAATTCCACCATTGTGGAACTAACAAAGCTAAAAATTAGAACTGGTAGGCGGATGAGAATTTGCTGTATACTATTGACTAACTAATCACTGGAATGTTGTTGTGAGCTTTTATTATTAAATAGAAATCATATAAATTCTTAAGGTTAATTTATCAATTAAATAAACTATTTATAGCAAGAGTACTTTTGCCATACCATTATATTATAGGAAGGAAACCCAAATGCTATTTCTAATTGACTTGTATATACCGACTTTATGAATTTTATCACCTGGTGGACACATAAGTATATTACCTATATACAACTTTATTATCCTGCATTTGAGCCCTAGAATGCTCTTTATTTACTTAACTAATCCATTTAATTCTGTGTGCTTATTTCCAATTGCTGAAGTAAAATGGAAAACTTATAATACCATATTCCTGTTCTACCTATCGCTCACACAATATCCTTATAGTGTGGGTAGTATTCTTTATATCCCCATTATACTATAGCAAAAGGAAACATTATCTTATTCTCATTTTGTTTGTGTTTTATTAAACTGTTTTCATTTGGCTTATTTTACTGTTTTTATTTTACACTGTTTTTACTAATCCTGTGTTCTTCCCTTCTTAGCATTTTAGAAATCTTGGTTTGTTATTATAGCTAGGTGTTTTAAAAGTCATGATTTTAATAAACTTCACAGACCTATATAATCACTAGGTTAATCTCCTTAAATCTTAGATATTTTACTATGTTCTACCATAAGCATTTATTAATGCGCTTTATTTCAGAATGTCATACCTTATAGCTATACTTGTTCCTCTCAAGTAATCATGAATACAACTTGCCCCTGTTCCCCTAACAGCATTCCATAACATACTACAGCATTCTATATTCCTAGTCAAATTAGTTATTTTCTAGTAATGTGTTCTTAGCTGCGTTATAGGTAGGTAGATAATTAGTTGTAGCTTAAATTCAGACCAACCAATCTTTACTTCTTCACTAAAAGTACCGTATGGGTTACCTAGGACGGACACAACGAAGGGTCAATCATTTTATTTAGGCACTAGACAACCACTAGACGATCACATGGCCAATTCACATCATCACGCTATCACATAGTAGGTTTCAGACATCTCAGTAGGACTCATAAGCTCTAATTATATAGGTAGGCTGCACATAGGTAGGTCATAGCTTTGAGCTTAGGAGTTTTGATTTAATTAACAGTTAGCTTCAGAGTCAGGAGTTTGAACTTTTAGCTTTGCGTTTAGGTTTGGAGAGAAGGCAAAAAGTTTTATAGGGGGGGGTTAGTTACAACATGATGCGCACCCGGCTAAACAGTTGTCATTTATCGCAAAGTCCGAAATGTATACGAGTATTTCTAATGTATTATTACAAATTAAATTATTAAATTACTACGTTAAAAGTAAATAAAAAAGAATTTAAATATCAGATTTTAATAAAAAATATCTACGAGTATTTACTATCACGCCATTAAAAACACAGGAATAATCGAAGCTCAAAGAGCAGCAGGTTGCTACCACCACCTTGCTCGCTAATCCTGCTGTGAAGCAGCAGTGCTTGCACTGTTGTGTTTCGGCGTGGAGAGTAAGACAGCCGGTGAATTGAGGTATCCCATCTTAGGCCTCTAGGTTGGCAACGCAACTGCAATACCCCTGGTGTTGCAGATGTTTATGGGCGGTGGTGATCTCTTACCATCAAAGGACCCACTTGCTCGTTTTCCATCAAGTCAAAAAAAAGAGAAAAAAATAAAACTATTTGTGATGGTTCATTTAGGACCCTAAGCCGTGCTTGAATTATTGTCAAATTGTAATGCCACAGAGTCCCTATGTTATGTACGATCTGAATTTGTTTAGGCAATGAAACGTGGCTGTCTCACTGTGACGTCATCCAGCGTATTTCGTAAAAAAATATAAATAATTAAATACTCATCCAAATTCAAAATCAATGAAAATGGTATCTTAAAATATGTAAGAATAATTATAATTGTATTTATTTATATTACGATGCTCCATTTCAATAACAATAATTCCTTATCATGCCTACAGAAGCACACAATGTACCCAATGTAATCGCTTTGTATTGGTGCAGTATACCAGACCATCTCGTTAAGATAGTAATCAAGCATCAAACAGTCCCAGGTCAGAGGACTACCGGCCGCATAATCAATTATTATTTCGTGCGTGTGTAATGTGTCGAAAACGTAAGTGTAACGTGTCCAAATGACTAAGCACAAGTACTCATCATCATCATCATCCCAGCCTATATACATCCCACTGCTGGGCCCAGTGCGGACTGAGAACTTCTCATACACCATTGAATTGTTTCGCAGATTTCTAAAGGTTTCCTCGAAATAATTTCCTTCGACCGTAAACCTCGTGGTAAATTTCAAATTTAATTTCAAAAGTGAATTTAAAAAAATTTAGCGGTGCTAGTCCGGGTTTTAAATCACGATCTTCTGTTTGAGAAGCCATAGGTCAAACCACACTAGGCAAAATCACACCAGGCTTTCTTTTAAGCGCAAGTCATTTTCGGTTATATATTTCTAAAATACATGTCTAAAACTTTTCTTGCAATTAATCTTCGATCAACGGAGCAATTAATAATAAATACCTTAAATCGGTCTAATACAGTAATGTTACCTTAATATTTTAAGGAGCAATACACACTTAGGTATTAATACGTGGCTTTGAAGATAGCGACGAATCCCACGAAGACGTTAGTAGGTACATAAAAAAACCATTCCACTTTTCCAAGTTCAGAGAAGTTAAATTTAAAATCAACTGCCGACATCCCTCCACGGAAATCAAATTATATTCGCCACCGTGAAAAATGAGAAAACATTTTTTTCCCTTTTGATCTTAGAAAACAAGTTGCCCTCAATATTTTAGGCGGGCATCGATTTTGCGTAATGACTTGTTTCTGGTACGTTTCTTGTCAATCATTAAAGAGCTACGGGGGGGGGGGGAATAATTCAAACGAGAGATTCACGTGTACGGGATCGTGTTTCGGTGTCATTAGTTACAGGACTGTGTACAAAGGGTTTTATATTCTGCACAAAAGGGCACGTTTTGTTTAAGTTAATTGTTCTTTTAAGGAAATTTTGACTAGCGCGTATGGTTAAGATTGTATTCCAGATTTGCATTCTTAAAGGTAGAATGGGCAGCCATTCCATTTTCCAGGTCGTTGCAACCACGCGAGGCTGGTTGTATTTGCATACTCGTAATAAAGCAATAAAATGTTTTTCGTGGGGAAAACTCGTTTCATAGCGGGAAGTTGCTGCAGATTCAACGAGTTGAGTATGGTTGTACGGTATCTCAAACTACCACAAAATAATGGTTGGTGGATATCTATGGAGGTATGTACGTTACTGAATAATTTGATAGTTTAAATAATCTCAAACTGCATAGTACCACCACTACTATCAATAATCTAACCAACTTAAAAAAACTGAAAAATCCTAGACATTCTCATTTCAAAGTTCAATATCTCAAAAATTGTAGAACTGGTTTTAATGAAACAGCTAAAAACCAGCGCAAGGAAACTCGCTTTCAAGTAAAAAACCGCATTGAAATCAAATTATACCTTTGAGAGCTACAATGCCACAGACAAATTAGAAAAACAGACGTTGACAGTAAACTTCTAACATCGCTCTTTTGCGCCGTGGGTTAAACACATAATTATAATTATAATAGGTACTTGAAACAAAAATAACTACGTATGATCAATTTTCACCTTAACAGCCACCTCGATCTCGTTTCTATTTAAAAAGTATAAAAGATACAGTTTCCTACGACATTGCTTAATACAATTAGGTATCCTTAAAGTGTTTTAAAAATAAGAAAATAAAGTTAACTTTTCCGTTAAGGAAGAAAAAATACGTCCGGTCTGAACTTATGTTGAAGACAAGGAAATGTGGCAAGCCCGGAAAGTGAATAATGAATATCCAAGGAAGTCTCCGTGGGTTTATGCTTTTGTTCAGAATCACGGACGTGCTCTATGCCATTGGTAGATAATTTAATAACAGTAGAACCACTTTACTATTTATATGAAAATGGATGATTTATTTTACTACAAATAGCTGTGCCTACGACATCGTCCGCGTGGACTTAGTGTTATCTCAGCCAGTTCTAAATTAAAACGCAAAATGCCTTATACGTCTGATCGTTTGCGTCATAATTTTTGGTGGTACAAATTTTATGGCTTTCCCTTTGAAAAAGTTTCGTCTATGGTGACACTCAGGTTCTATACGGTGCCTGACCAGGGCACCTTTTAACCACAAAATCGGAAGGCCGGTGGTAGTCTCTTTTATGTCGTGGAGATGGCCTGTGTTTTCCTTATATTATCTGATGGTCTTCTTTATCGTTCGTTCGAGTAGTCTCTTGCTTAACTTCAAAATATCAATTTAAAGGTAGTTTTTCTTTGACCTACTGTATATTTGATGCACTATGCAAACGCCCCAGTACTCCATTGGGATACGTACTGCCTCAAATGCCATCGCGTAGACAAGCCTTTGTTCAAAGCTAACACTTAAATGAGAACATCGGAGTCTTGCTTACGGTGCGCTATAAACTTATCACTACCTGTCTAGAAAAAATTTAATCGCATTTCAATCGAGTATTCGATGTAATCACATCATTATAATATATTAACCCAGAGCCCTAAAAGTCCTATAACAACGACAATGGCAGTATAGAAATTTAATTAATATTTCCCATTAACGAAGGTGATAGATAAAATCAGACTGATTTGTTTTTGATCAAAAATGGCTTTAATTGCTTTAACAGAAAACGTGTTCCTTCTCGTCTTTAAAATCCCGAGGTAAACTTTTGTACTCTGCTAATAAATCAACGTCATAAATTTCAGTCAAAACTGCAACAATTTTAAGTATGAATTTCATTACGTCCGCTATTCCCAAATCTCGTTCTCAATCCCGAATTCCCAAGCGTCATTCCCAGTGTCAGTGCGGTTCCCAAACGTCATTTCCATTCTGGCCACGTCGTATCACGCATCACGGCTTACGACGCTAATCGCTCTCCTGAAATTTGAAAATATCTATTTTCGCTGTTAAGATACCCTTTGCCGTCTCAGATAAAGTGACGTCCCCAGAATCAATTAATAATGATATCAACCCTATAACGATTGGACGAACGGCACATGCATGATTTATATTTCTAGACAAGGATGAAAACTTATACATGCGAAATTGTGGAATCAACTTCCGTCAGTTGTGTCTCTGGATAACTATGACGTCGGAACATTCATGAAAATCTTATCCTATTAATATTAAAAATGCGAAAGTTTGTAAGTCTGTTGTTTGTTTCTTTATTTGTTTGTTTGTTTGTTACTGCATCACGTTTAAGCTGCTGAACCGATTTAGAAGAAATTCGGTATACAAATAGTTTGAGTCCCGGGACATAGCGACACCTCCTACGTATACTGGTACAAGTGCATAATCATAAATTTACAGGAGAGCTGTTCAAAGGTTCCAAAACCTGTAACTTTCTCATTTGATGATATAACTTTTCAAAATTTGGCATTGGTTCCAAAGAAAATATTTGCTTTCTACCTGTATTCATGGAATTTTGAAATTTCTTATAGTTTTTGAGAAAATTGCAGATACACTACTATACGCGTATTTTACATCTTGTAGTTGTGCGGTATACTGAGCTAATTACCACTTGCTCCAGTATACGGCGTAATGCGTAGATTACTGATCTAACGATATTTTTATATTGTATATGAATTTTTAGATGAAATACTTATATGGCTTGCAATGAACAATAAAACAGATGCTCTTTTACCTTCATCTATTGATTTATAAACGTTTTTATCACTTGCATCATTATACGCTAACATTAGCATGCCACTTGTACCAATATACCGCTAGTAATGTTTTAAACGTGCTATACAAAATACAGAAATATACCTTTATAAAAAACCTCACTTGAAATATAAATGGTTTTATTAAGAAAAGTAATTGTATTAAGTGCTTTAAATTAATGGAAGCACATTCAATGGATTCGTATTCCTGTTCAAATGTGTACTCGTATTTTATTGTGAAAGGTTCCTCATGTGATACATATATCGCATCGCACCCATTTGTATCCACATAACGGTTTAGCTTTTTGTGCCTCTTCAGGGTTCCGTACCCAAAGGGTATAAACGGAAACCCTACTACTTTATACTACTTCGCTGTCCGTCCGTCTGTCACCAGGCTGTATCTCATGAACCATGATAGTTAGACAGTTGAAATTTTCACAGATTATGTATAACTGTAGTCGATATAATATATATATATAACAAAAAATAGATCAGAATAAATATTTAAGGGGGCCCCCATACAACAAATGTTTTTTTTTTTGCCATTTTTTTGCTAATCCTAATGAAGTTGTATAGATGGTACGGAACCCTTCGTGCGCGAGTCTGATTGGCACTTTGCTTAAGACAAGCTTTGACATGAAATATTGAGTCAAAGTCAAAATATCTTTATTATTCAATATTAAATATTTTTTATTCAATTTAGATTGTAACAAGCACTTATGAATGTCAAAAAATTTACCACCGGTTCGTAAAAACCTCTGTTGAGAAGAGTCTGGCAATAAACCTAGGTATATTTTGTAAACAGATTTACAATCATATTTTAGTGATATCTATACATCACAAGTATTTAACACAACTACATATTTAAAACAGTTCTCAATTCGCTATTTGGAGTAAGCACTCGCCAATGCGGATCGGAATTATTTCAAATTTCCCTATCCATGATATAATCATTAATTTTAATAATACGCCTTATATATTAATGTCTTCTTGACAATAGATTTAAATTTTGTGTCTGTTTCTGAGTCTTGGGAAACTTCTATAACTTCATACGGTTTACCCGTTTTCGCCATATACATAGCCAGGTACCATTTCTTAGGTGTGTATAAAAAAATGTGTATAGGGTGTTATTAAAACCTGTACTATACTTTAAACCACATTAGGGCTACTAATTACTAATATGATCCAAGTAGAAAAATACTGTGATTCGAAAAAAAAAAGTTTTGTATGGAAGTGGAGTCGCAAGAAGACTTTCTAATTTCGATGTTTTCCCACTTATATCGTATTAGTAATCAGTAGCCCTAATATGGGTTACAGTATAGTACAGGATTTTTTTATCAACCTGTAGGTATATTGAAATTTACTGTTCTCATTTTAATTAAAGCATGCATGCCTTCGCCTTTTTTTGGGGATGCTCAACTACCAAAATGCAATGTAATACTGCAATGTTATATTTCTAGCACGCGTACATGTAGGTATAGCCGAGGAAATTGAATCACGTACTGGTACTGGGGTGGAACCGTTGTACTACCAATGTTATGTTGACATCCCATACATTTGCCAAAGAAATCATAGCGAAATAGATCACGAAAAGGTTTCACATTGGATTTAGTTTCCATGACTGTCTATGAGAAATACGGCTATTGTGGTCTTGCCAAACCAAAACATGTTTTTTTTATATATACTATCAAATTATGTGCTCGTAGAACAGTTTAAACGGTCCGCACGCAGCGACGGCTAGCGCGTACACTGAGGCAACTGCCAGTTACACTCGACTTCCCCGGCCCCGCGACAATATCGGTGCCGCGTATAGTGGTGCATGTCGGTTGCCTCAGTATACGTTGTACCGATTAGCAAAACGGTGTTAGATGCATTCATATACGTCACTTTATTTCCAAAACTAATAGGAATATCCGTCCAAATTTTTTGTGGTAGGTAAATAAGGAAATATTAATCACAAAATTGCAAAAAACTAAAATCAGAAATTTGTCACTTGTACCAGTATACGTAGGAGGTATCGAAGGATAGTTTTTTATCCCCGGAAATTGCATATTTCCCGCGGGATAGCAATTAAAGAATTCTACGCGGATGGAGTCGCGGGTAATAGGCTAGTAACTTTCATAAAAGGCTGGCAACAGACGAATGATTCTCCTTTTGAGTAGGTAGCGTGACGTGTGACGTTTGATAAGAGTTGACGCCAAGCGCCAGTTATAAAAAGCTAAACCCAAACCAGTGTTCTTGTAAACTTATAACTATTTAGGGCAGCTGTTCTGTGCGCCTTGTGACTGCATTTAGCACAAAGTTCGGGTTCGCGAGTCACATTCGGTGACATGAGCGGAGCAAACCGATTTAATTCGTAGAAGGATTCGCTGTCGACGGATACCTCGTGGAGGACATCATCATCATCACTCACTCATGGGTGGTGATCATGATCATTTCCCATCAAATGACCCGCATGGTCGTTTGTCTCCTTCTTATAAAAAAAAACAAAATTGTTGCTGTTGATGATGACGTATACTACGTCGAACAAATAGATGAACAGCAAAAGTAAATTTAACATAATATTAATTACGAAAACTTTTACTTACTCTCTTGACGATAACACTCGGATCGCTCAAAGAAATCCCTAACATTTCCCAAATGCTAGAACAATATTTTCCTTTTACCCTCATAATAAAAGACGTCGGTACTGTCAAAAGGAATCAATAAAAACGGTCCAACAAACTGGACTACTTATTTCACCATTTTGTCGCAACGGTGAAAATCGAGTTTCAAGTGCTGAGAGCGGTGTCAGCATATTGCCTGGCCCGCGTTCCACTTGTATTATGAAGTCCTATTTTACTGTGACATTTTTCGTTCACTTGTACTCGATTGGATTTTTGAAATGTGTAAATTCGATAACGTGGGAGTTGAAAAGAATAAGTAAGTTCCGAATATTGCGAATTTCTAGACAGTTTTCTCGTTTTATTTTTTATAGTCTTAAAAATGCATGATCTACATTTTTTAACAGCCTGGTATAAAGTATTTCTAAACCTGCTTAGGCTGTCTTATTTATACTGATCTCGTTTTTGTCGTTTTATTTGTTTTAAGTTTCGACATTATCAGTAAACAGATCTCTTTGGTTTCGAAATTAATTCAGAGACTGTTCAATTTCAAATAAGTTTTTGGGCTATACGAAGTCCAAACAAAATCTAATTTAACGAATTATAACTTAAAACTTGTAAAATAAGCTTTCGTAGGTGTGAAATGGTGTCCCTAAGCTTTTTATTTTTAAACGAAATTACATTGTAATATCGCAACAAAATACAAAATGGCTGGAGTTGACGATGTCCGCGCAAGGTAATGGCGGCGCGTCATCAGCGGTAAATGCAACGAGGAAATTCCGCGGCGGTACACGTGCACCCGTCTTACGGTGCGCAGGGAATGTGTGGAGCCGGCTTTATAAAAACTGACTTAATTATTTAGTAAAATGTATAAGAATGAAACAAGTCAAATCAAAGTCTCTCCAGCCGTTCTCGAGATATAAATGGTATAAATAACCCCATTTATAACTCAATAATGGCTAAACAGATTTTGATGAATTAACATACAGGTTATATTTTATCCGAGTACCCAAAAATGAGCAATGTTTTTAGTGTGTCTAATAAACTGTGGGTAGCCCGCGACGTAGTACTATCTCAATGACAACAACAGAACTGTCAAGGTGATTGGTTTCAATCATTCCAGATCAATTGGTCGGTTTGGATCATGGCTGACAGGCCATTATAATACTTGATATTTGCGCTTTTTTATCTTTTTTATTTATTATTCTAATAAACTATTGAATTTAATATTTTTTGTATTCATTTTATTACGTTACCTTAATAAAATCCTACATTAAAAGTTTAGCTAAAAGTTAACACGACATTCAATGTCTGTTAGGCGGTACGAAGTTCGCCGGGTCAGCCAGAATTTAAATACATCCAACTAGGTAACTGTCGGGGGGAGCCACCGTCGTGAACGCGCTCCTCTATGAAAAAGATTTTCTGAAAGATTGAAACTAGTCAGAACGCTCTCCTGACTTGTAATAGTGACTTGAACCGTTTATTTTTTGTAATTTATTGAAATATGTCTAGCAAAAGCTCAAGAAAGATTATGTTCAGCTAATAGTACAAAAATTAAGGTTTATTATAAACCTATAAGGTTTAATAAAAACCTTTATTTTTGTAATATTAGTTGAAATAATCCATACTAATATTATAAATGCGAAAATGTATTTGTGTGTATGTTTGTCCGTCTTTCACGTCGAAACGGAGCGACGGATCGACGTGGATATTTTATGGGCCAGAGAGTGACATAGGCTACTTTTTAGCGCGAAAAATGCACAGTTCCCAAGGAACAGCGCGCGATAACCGAATTCTAGGCGGGCGAAGCCGCGGGCAAAAGCTAGTAATAAAATAAAACCATTTATTTCAGGCAACACATCCCAAAAAATAAATACGTTGAAGACTAATTTACATAGTATGTATAAAATACTGTATGTATTACATACAATTTATAAAAACACAATATTTTAAACTAATTAGGTGATAAAACAGTCAACCTCATAAATAAGTGATCACTTTTTGTACCTTGTCATTTTAACGTCATGTTTGAAAAGCCATACGCAATTGTGTACCTACCGACTAAAAGCGACAAGGTACAAAAGTGATCACATATTTATGACGTTGACTGTACCTATGCCTATGTGAATGTCTTTTTGTACTGACTGTAACTTTGATACACAGGTCTAGGATCCGTAGCTCCCGCAGGATAGTGACAAACGAATACGATATTTGACTATTTTGTATATTATGTTTTATAAATTATAACTACACAATGCCTGTTATCGAATAGAAAAACCATTTTTAAGCTACCTTTACAAAAAACAAAGTTATAAAGGTTTGAAATTCAAGATTAGACAGAGAAAGACATACTGGCATGTGACGTCACACGCCAGTACCGCCATACTTGCTGCATAGAGAAAAGCGTTTGAGAAAGAGACAGGTATATAGATTTTTCAAAAAATCACTATAAATCCAATTTTAAACCGATTTAAATTTTCTCTTCGCTAAACACTATCTGTATATCTATATTTTCATAATAATATTAAGATATGGCAAAATCAGGAGTTGTCAAATACCGTATTCTTCGCAAACATAGACTTCCTACATTTATGTAAAAGTCCTAGTACTAAGAGACTACACGTGCAAAGCCGTGGCCAGAATCTAGTAATTACTAGACTATTATTATTATAATAATATTCTAATTACTATATACTTAACTATTAATTAATAGACTTAATTATTATAAAGATGTAAAGTTTTTGTGTCTGTGAGATTGTAGGGGGTAATCTCTGGATCTACTGAGCCGATTTAAAAGAAATTCGGTATAAAGATAGTTTTCATCCCGGGGAAGGGCATAGCAAAGTTTAATCTCGAAAAATTGCATAGTTCCCGCGGGATAGCAATAAACGTTCCACGCGGATGGAATCGCGGGCTATAGCAAGTGGAGGATAAAATAAATTCACGCTGCGTGCCCCTACAACATATATTTTGTGGCCAGCACTCAAAAAAAGGTTAAGCGTGTGCATTAACTGTAATTGAATATATTGACCTGGATAACTCACGTCTTAAATCGAGTTTAGCTCGACATGTTTCGGGCTAATCCGTAGCCCTTCGTCTTCGGAGCAACGCTAGTGCGCGTGTTGCAGCAGCCGCTGAGTCGCGTTGCTCCGAAGATGAAGGGTTACGGGTTACGAATTAGCCCACAACATATCGAGCTAAACTCGATTTAAGACGTGATTTATCCGGGTCAATACAATATTTAATATGAGCGAGTCTCGCGGTAGTTTTATGTTGAAAATTATCTGTAATTTATTAAATCCCGTCAATTTAAATAATTACTCCTGCTTCAATTCTACTTTAACATAGGCCCAATAGGTTAAAACAATTACCTAAAAAACCACGTAACATTTTATTATGCTAACCACGTAGGCCTCAGCTTAATCAGAATTCCATGCCCGATAAGAATGGGGAAACAAAACAAACTTTCAAATACCGAGATAGGAAACAAAAGTCCTGTTTTCGCATAATTTGCATGAATTCACAAATACATATAACCTATAGATATGGCGTTAATGCGCTTTGTTTGGCCTACATTAACACTATAACGGCTCAAATGTATGGTTATGCTCTCTATTTAAGCATACGCTCTCAGCAGGGCTACTACGAAACTCGAAACTCGAAGTTCGTGTCGTGCGGTCCCCTGACACTTACACTATTTAACACGAGAGCGAGAGGGACCGCACGACACGAACTTGGTGTTTCGAGTTTCGTAGTAGCCCTGCAGGTCGTACGTAACACGCGCTTAATAAAGGAAGTTGGTTTAAAACCGTGCTGATACAACTTCACGTTGCATCTAATAGTAGATTGTACAACAAGAGTATAAAACGAGTCAATTCACCCAAGACGTTCATAATATAGCCAACCGAGCCGGTACGGCGAGGTTCGATGGATAGACACGTCGAGGGGAAAAATGGATTTAATGCTCGTGTTTTACACTCTGCTTTTCACTTCAATCGCGAGGAAATTAAAAAGCAACAGTGGAAACAATTGTTCACTTACTATGTATTTTATAATTACTATATAATTAGTTTTTTTAGTGTAATTGATTTAATTTATTGATTTTTAGTTTTATATAAATTAATTTTTTTGTTTGTGGCTGTTGACACCTGATTACCTAGGTGTTAGACGAAGATTTTACTTTATGAACTAGAGCATAAAAGTCATTTGATGTCGCCTAGATCCAGCATAAACACGAACTTTACGAGAAGTGAAAAATACATTCAATGAATCAGACGTTACTTTGAGGAGGGCCTTCTTTGAGAGAGAGAATAGAAAACAATTACTTTGCTCACTACACAAAATAAGGTGGTGATACTTGGGTTTGTGTGCCCTTTTCTTACAGTGTGGAGGTGGAGGAGCTGCATGAACACATTTTTTTTGAATAGACGTAATTATTTTAAGGTTGCGGTTGAGCAAAGTAATTATTTTGTCCTAAAATACATTTTTGTAAAGCTTTTTTGCAGACTGTACATTTTGTTGTCTGTATTGTTCTTCAATCTAAATACATATCCATAACAAGATTCAAGTCCTGCAGAAACAATCCCGACCGGACCACCAGAGTACTGCCACCTCGGTTACAGTGTAGAAAATTTTATCTCAGTGAGTGTAACAATATGGCAAACCTCCGCGGTGCGCAACTGGCCGCTTACAGAAGAACAAAATTAAAAATTTAAAATTATTGATACTCTTTTGTTTTCTTTCCGTCATTGGCTCTACTATTTGGCAAGGCGTAAGCCGAAATTTGGTTATTTATAGAAAAAAATAATACTTTTCTCTTTGTGGTAGCTAATTCGCTGACTTTTACTTGTGATATAAGGGCTGCCACTATTGCAGGTGTTGTAAATATTATTTGCTCTATTTGTAACATTTATTCTTGTTTATATTTTGTGAAACCTAATCCAAGTCTCGTTTAGCTTTGTTTCGCTGGTCCAACACTATAAAACTAGACTTGGATGGGTGCTGCAAGCAAGCAGTAAAGCAGGGTGTTTTATTCCAGCCCTTCCTTTTTCCTGCTGCTCTTCCCATCTCCACTTCCACTCCGCTCCGCTGCCTCGGAGCAGATCGCCGGCGCGACTGGACGCTCCGAGGCTACCTTAACACCCTGCCCTGTTTCCCTACCTGTCCTACAAGTCTCAGGCCAGTATTTTTTTTAATTTATCTACAAGAGCAGTGCTGACTGAAATAATTGTATACATTTTTCTTTTGTATTATATTTTTATTTCTCTAACCGGCTAGCCGGTTACATGAGATGCCACCATGTGGTCCAAAAATGCTTTGCAAATTTTACAGCGGACAACATACGCAATCGTACTTATACTTACATACGTACAGTGCATTTTATAAAGGAAAAATAATTATGAAAATTTGATTATTTTTATCCACAAAGTAATTACGTACAAATCAAGGGTAAAACAAAAAAGTTTTTGTTATAAGATTCTTACTTATATGCATATTTTATTGCTTTTGGTCGATTGATATACTTTTTGTAGACAGTTCGTGCAGTGGCGTCCAAACTAACATAATCCGTTCTAAATTTAAATCAATCCGATCAGTGGAAATGAGTTTAATTCGACTAGCAACATTGGATAATTAAATATAAGCTTTTAAAATAAAAATAACAAAATTTTTGAAGTCTCCAAGCAATTCCTGTTTAGTACAATACAACGGTCTCAGGTAATTTGTTTGGAATTTTCCAGTGCTATGAAAACGTTACGTGATCTCAAGTGAGATTTTTGTAAAGTGGATCTAAACATTGCTATTATCTGAATTGCTTTCTAAATCGTTCCGTGAAAACTTTTTGCTTGATTTTATTTGCTGTGCTCCAAGACGAGAAGCGAACGTATTCTACAATAGTCTCACGTTTAATAAGTATGCTCGTCAGAGAGGGACAGAATCACGCTTGATGATAGTTTTGTCCTAGTACGAGTATGCATTTTTTCGCCACTGTAGGATGCAAAATTCGTCATTTACATATCATAGCATCATAAGGCTAATTAATTCCACATGACCATTACCTATGTCAATATTATGTACATTAGTGATAGTTAATGAAATGCTATGCTTTTTAAAAGTTATGTGGTTTGTTGTTAAACGTTAAACTCTGTGCTAAACATTTACTATGATTTACGTTATTAGTTATTGCTATTGCTCGTTGAGTTTCAAAAAAGTATAAGAGTCGATGGCATTGAAGGCTCTTGACAATTTTAGGCGTTGCAGGCGTTAAAAAGTCATAACCATTAGGTACCACAAAAACCAATCGCTGGTCGGTTAAAAAAAAACTTAGACAGCCGTTGAACACGTGTTTAACACATGTACTTACTTAATTAAATAAATAATAAATAAATAAATATTACGGGACAATTCACATCAATTGACCTAGTCCCAAAGTAAGCTTAGCAAAGCTTGTGTTATGGGTACTAAGCAACGGATAAATATAATTATATATTATATAGATAGATACATACTTAAATACATAATAAACACTCAAGACCCGAGAACAAATATTCGTATTTTTCATACAAATATCTGCCCCGACACAGGAATCGAACCCGGGACCTCAAGCTTCGTAGTCAGGTTCTCTAACCACTAGGCCATCTGGTCGTTTAAACGTTACTTAATGATTTTAAATTGAAAGTTTATTAATTACTGCACTTTAAACAATTACTTTGCTCACCCACGATCTTACGATAGATACGTCTATACAACAAATGTGTGTTCATGCAGCTCCTCCGCCTCCACAATTAACTCTGAGTATGAACTGTGTGCGTTTGGGGATAAATTCTGGTTGAGTTCAAAATGCATTAGTGTGGTGTCGTGGTGGTGATAGTGGGGTTTGTGTATTTTAGTGTGGAGGTGGATGAGCTGAATGAACACACATTTTTGTTGCATAGACGTAGTCATCGTATACTTAGTTGCGGGCGAGCAAAGTACCTAATTATTTATAGTTCATTAATATGTACCTCCGCAAAGCAACGCCGGTTTCAATAAATTGTTTATTAGTGCGTTAAATAGTTAGTTCTACAACACTACTCATGAATCTATTACCATACACAACCTCGGGCTCCATATCAAAATATCCTTCAAGTGTCACATTCTGATGTTACCGATGAACTTGCCAGACACAGGTAATGATACGTAATTCAAATCGAAGTTTCTCCACTCCCATTGATACGAACTAGGCTGAGCACAATACCATTGTACAGACTTGTGAATGCCCCTCAAACTGATATAGAACTTGTATGCGCAGGAATACCTAGAGTAGAAGACTAATTGGAAACAGACTATATTCTACGAGTATAGCAGATTCAGACAAACAGTAGCAGCAGGCGTTACTTTGTGGATATTCATAACCATAAACTAACTGAATATTACATAGGTAATAACCTAGGCCTGGAATTAGGGTAGGTATAGTTGGCTAATATTGATTTAAAAGGACTTCGAATGAAACGATTGCAGCAATGAATGAAAACATAAATAAGTATGCAAAGCAATCTGCAGCCTTTTCGTCAATGTTATTTGAAAACGTGTTGTTTTTTCATTTTTTTTAAATTTGATATCAGAAAATGTACTTATGTGCTATATTTCTTTCCAAACTAGCCGTCAGTAATGCACTTCGTTTTCTGATAATAATGTAGTTAACCATCACGACTTTTACGGACATTTTTGACCACTTATAGTTTGTGAGATCTAGCTTCCAACATTTTAAAAACATTTAACATAATAAGTTAAGTTATGTTTAAGCAATGCGAAATATTGGTTTGAAGTATTTGAAAAGTCCTAATATTGTTACAGGATTTTATTTATAATTTCAATTGATCGTGCGCTTTTGCCTTTTATGGGCGTTGACATATTGTGTCAAATATTGGAAGTTACATCTCACAAACTATAGTCACAGAGTTGCAATCCATGATACATTAAATTGAAATGATTGCATTACAGTAAACTTTTTTAACGGAATTAAGATTACCGGGTAGTTTTTGTTTCTATTTAGTTTCAGTTAGCATCAGTTATGTCATCAAGAAAAATAGTTATTTGTACAACAAGAGAGTAAAGTTGTTTTTTGCTTCGAGTGTTGATTTTAAATCCTGAGAGCAGCGAGGGATTTAAACACACGAGATCCAAAAAAACTTTGGTCACGTGCGACACATACAAATTTCACCTCAGCAGCGAGAACATAATTTAAATAAACGAGTAACATAAGAATGAAACCACATATAGGTATCTGTTTACAAAACAAACAGTTTTTTTTTAAATATAATTGGACTACTAAGGAACAAATATAATAATTGCATTTAAAACCTTTACTCAAAAATGATACGCACAGTAGCGATAACATCTTTAAAACGTCACCAGAAAGTAATAATGCCAGGCATTCATCAAAAGCCGCCGTAAGTGGGGAGGTTTTGAATTCGAAACGAAAAAGTGTCCAGTAGGTACAATCCAAATCTCATACTCATATCATGCGTTGTTATTTGAACTTAGAACTACTTGTAAAATATGACATATTTTTTAATACTACAAAAAGCCTTATCTTTAGGCCATTAAAAAGGTTGAACAGTAAACGTATAATTTATTACAAATGTTATTAAACCTTTAAATATGATTTTACTAAGATTTCTATTACATAAACATAATTAAATTAGTTACAAATTCATTTAATTTGACAAATATTTATTCTAACTGTAAAAGGAAGGCAGTATACGGAATTCTTTTATAAAAAAAAAACAAGAGCAGCTGCTTTCGTGCAACGCGGTTGCATACTTTATTAAGAGAGCGGGAAAATTTACATTTTGGAAATATTTCAATGTCATGTAATTTATTAGGTAGAGAGTAGGTAGATATTTATAATACCATTTTAATTTAAGACTATAATTAACACATTTGATCCTACTCTTTTCGTATTGAGAAAGTGATAGATCAAAGTGAAGTTCAAATATTTGGAATTCAGTGGGAAGACCCAGCACTGTCCTCAGCATTATTTTTTTTTATTAAAAAGTTACTTTGTCTCACGGACTCACTGACTGATTTCTCATAGCAAAACCTGCCTGTTTGAGGTGCTGAGGTGAAAACATATTTTGCATAGATGTTCTAGCTTTCACCTACGGTTGCAGAATATGTACGTTAAATAATTCAATTATTTAGCAATGCAGCCAATCACATAATCACTTTAAAACCCATTATATGTTGAATTTATAATCAGAACACAATACGTTTTAATTTTCTCAAGTCAATTTAGTTTTCAGTCTACTAAATATCATTAATCTTTATCCCATTTGGTTATTATGTTTATGGCGATTATTTGAATTGTTTTACATTGGAATTCCGTTGCCACAGTAGTACCGTAGAGTAGACACTAGTACCTAACTGATTATGAATATATAATTAATTACATTTAAAAATATGAATTAATTATATTTGACCATGTAACATCATAAAGTAAAGCCCTCTTGTTCTGAGAGGAGGCCTGTGCCCAGCAGTGGGACGTATATAGGCTGGGATGATGATGATGATGATGTAACATGATGATAACAATTTTAATTTTGCTAAAATGATATTGTACAACTAGAACATATTGAAAAAAATCGGAAAATACATGCTGTAGCCGGAAATAAAACACACACCGAAAACATAATGTTTGTGCAGGGTTAGCAAAAAATTCAGAAGTACAAAAATGGGTTTTTCTGGTTTAGATGCAGACGTATTTTGTTAGACGTGTTACCGAACATTTAGTACATTTATAAAACCACTTATTACCATATCTAAAGCAAAATAAATTATTTCATTTAGATGCCATAGTTTAAACCACTACTACCTAGGCTAACACATTTCGATGAGTATTTCTATGAGATAAAAGCGTTTAAAACGTTTACTTTTATGCCCATCACCTCGTTTACGAGTACGAGTATATCGTTCTAGTACAATCCTGTTCTTCATTCTCATTTTGATTAAGCGAATCTTTGTTCACTTTGAAATTGTGTTGTCATATTCTTGACGAAAGTAAGAAAGCAAATGAAATCAGTCGCAAATGCTGCCCAGCCCAGTGGGTCCCAAATTAATATCCCTTTCTCTTCTGATTGTATTTGTTTAGCTTCGTTAAGAAAATTCAAATCGGGGATACGAAATAAATTACAATTTCTGAATCAAAGTTTTGTACGCACCTAATATTGTTCTTTGGGACCAATTTTGTATCGTCGTTATTGGGGTCCATTTTCAAGAGTGCTATTAAATATAAATTGAATTTCTAATGTTGATTTAATAAGAACGATTGGTAATCGATAGCTGGAACTAATTGTTTGTGTTTTACGTATTTTGAGAGTATTCGTGACCACAAGACTTGCCACGTGCATGAAATGTCAGGGATTTGTTAAGTTATTAAACTGTCGGAAATAGACCTCTCTGGAGTACGTTTGTATGTCTGCGTGGATGATGATGATTGTATTTGACATCTTTTGCGAAGATTGTATTTCTATTTTCACTGAATTAGCTGTATCGTTTGCGAAAAATTCGAACATCACTTATCTGCGGAAACTTTTAAAGATCGTAGTATTTCTTTGTATTATATGCATGTTGAGCTGCTTTGCATAAATCGAGAAATCCGTTTACATCCCGTAAAAATTCGAACATGACTTTATTGCATCTATATTTCATAATATAATAACATCAAGCCGTATGAATATAGGAATAATAACTTCGATTTGGTATCACCAGCGTTCTGACTAATCGAAAATCGAATGGCTTTTATCAGCCCTTTTATTGGTACTGGGCATTGGGTGTATTACGTATGCTGGTGCATGGTATTTAGCGCGATTATAGCTATTGAATATTATCAAAAATAATATGGGTACTTACCACGTTCTGACTATCGAAAATCGAATGGATCCCTTATTGCGTACTGGGCTGGTTAAAGTATGCATGCAGGCCGTTTCCAACTTAAGCAACTGGAGGTCGATGGGGACGTCTATGTCCAAAAGTGGATGTCCTATGGCTGATAGTTCATAAGCAGAGGGATAAATATGAGCACTGTTACTGTAAGTAGGTATGGGTTTGCTATGACGATTCTCTAGCAAATCAAACTCGAATTCCAGCCCTAAAATCAATACACACCCAATAAATGCATCAAGCGAATCAGCCTAAAGTGCAAACAGCGACAGAATGTCTTCTAAATGCTCTCTGCTTTAATGAGGTCGTTCCCATTAAGCTATTCACCAATTAGGTGCGAGCTGCCCCGCCCGGGCGCGAATGAACCGCAACGAGTTCCTGGCCCTATACTACGAAGTGAAAAATTCGAACTTGGTATCTTGCCGTCCCTCTGACGCTTATATTATTTAATACGAGAGTGAGAGGGACGGTACGATATGAACTTCGATTTTTGAATTTCTTATTAGCCCCCTTCTTTCATCGAGTTGATGCTATTCTATAATGTAAGAGCATGCTACGATGTATAAGTATAAGTACAGTGTAAGCTTTTGAAATAAAGTGCATTCCTATACAGACATTTAAATACCTACTGTTGTGTCAAGACGTCATCATTTTACAAGCTGTACATTCCATGTCTCTAGATTTAACGTTAAATATTTCAGAATTTCACACGTAGGTACGCATCCCGGTCTTTGCATATCGAAATAGAAAAAAACTTTTTTAACAAAAAAATTGAACCATCGAAAAAACTGAAAAGCAAACATAATAAACCTTTTTCATTTAACCTTAATCTAGGTACTAGTTTGAAGTCGGTGCCTCAGCACAAGCCAGGAGGAGTGATAGAAGCCCATCAGGTAGACGACTATAGGTCCATTCCTCCTGTCTAGTGCTGAGGCACCAACTTCAAACTGGTACCTAGATTATGGTTAAACAAAAAAGGTTTATTATTTTTTGGTTTCCAGTTTTTTTCGGCGGCAGTTTTTTTTTATGTTTTTACTATCTTTTTTTCCACCCTTAGGGTTAGATTATTTTTTCAAATTTATATGGGACCAATTTCGAGGTATACCCTATCCAATAAAAAAAGAATTATCAATATCGGACTACTCTGTAAAAATTTATGCGTGGTCATAAATAAAAAAAATATATACGCGTCGACTTGAGAACCTCCTCCGTTCTTTTTTCGTCGGTTAATAACCCGTGTATTATTATTATTTCATATTGCCGAGACATAGATACCTACTATCTACATATCATAGAAATCTGTGTAGTTATTTTAGCGTGAAAGTTACACAGACATGCAAACATACTCAGAAACTTTCGCATTTATAATATAAAGTAGGATTACTACTAGGTATGTGGTTATAACCTCCTGAGACCCACCATGATACAACAAAAATTGACATCGAAATTTAAAACTTAATGTCTCATAGATAAAGTTGAATTTATTTTTTTGTGAATTTGAGTGATACAGAGTAAATTAAGTACACTATTCTTTTTCAAAAGATATAAGTTCTATTGCTAACAATATGTACTAGTATTATCACTTTGAAACCCAGGAGGTAAATGCAGATTTTTGAATTTCTAAATGTAAACTTGCGCTAGAATGCTAAATTGGGTCAAGTTTGCTCTTAATAAATTAATGCACAAAATTATATTATTTTGCGCCCGAGTGGAGGCAGCGCTGTTAAATACATCTTGCAAGGGAGGAAGTGACTCAATTTCAGTGTCTTTAAAACGCTTTGAGCTTGTTTTGGTATGCAAGGTGACGATTAAGTTTTATCGTCCATGTGTACGAAATCACGCCTATCACAAATACTAGGCACAGCTTAAAAAATTACCTCTTCAAATGAATTCAACACCAGTTCAAGAAACTAATCTCTACTTTCTCAAAATTTGCTAATACTCTAGTTGAAATGTCGAATGGAACATAAATTTTCGTGATTTACGAATGGTGCTTTTAGACATGTGATTTCGAAACAAAGCCCCCCAACTTACTTTAACTAAAAGCAGCATATATTTTTTTATAAACTTTTCTTACAATACTCGTCAGTAAGTTAATTGTCTTCCAATTTTGTAAGTCCAATTCCACCCTCTGCCAAAGATCGGATTGACTTAAAATGCACCTATTACAGACATGTATACAGGATGATTATATGTAATGCAAGCACATTCAGTTAATTTTGGCTACGTTTTTGTAACAAATACCTACCTAAATAATATTACTTAGTCACTTTTTCTGCACGCCATTTTCACATGACTTGTCGGACGTCGAACTAATAACCTTCGTAATTTTATCCCCTGAGCTCTCGAGAAAGATAAAGAAACGTCAGGCTTTTAAAGTACATTATTTATTAATTTATCGAATACAGAAGATAAAATCAATAAAATGCGCATGAACCGACCGCCGGGACGACATCAAAATTCCATCAGGCGAGGGTGCGGTTGATCTGAATTCGATGTGCGTGCGGCCCGGACCTTAACGCATGATACATGTACAGTTTTAAGTACCCGTGGAGCGGGGGATTAAAATAGAAATATTTATTACTTCTTTCATAATTTAACTGCAGACACCTTGAGAATATCCGACCAGCTTAATAATCTATGTGTGCGGCTTCACTCTCGTGAAGAGTATAAAGTAAGCTATTTCTTTATCTTACGGGGATTTCGAAAAATCTCTTAGTAGTGTGACGATTATATTTAAAATGTCTGCAAATATCATGTGTCTGGTTTAGGCTGTCGCTGTCCTTTTTAGCGGACTTGAAAAAAGGCAGGACAGTGTGTTTCTGGATGAGCTTTTCTACTGATCTGTTTGAATCAGTGCTATCGCGTACTTCTCTTTTTCTTAGTGTTCGCTTTTATAGTTATTTAATAATAATTATTATGTAATAATAATAAGCCACTTATTACTATTTTACAATATGTAAAACTAAGTTAAATGAGCTTGTCAAATCAAATCACACACACACACACACGCGCGCGCGTTTCGAATTTATCTAGAGTTCATCATCAACGCAACACAATCGTTCACCATGCTACCAGATGTTAGTCGAGTTTAGAAGTTAATCAAGTACTTGAACTGAATTGGTTGCTAAATTTCAATTAATTCATCCCGCAAAAACACCACAGCTAAATAAAACAATATCCCAAATACGATTTCAGTTCCATTAAAACTTTGACTTAATTTACGGCTCAGCATTAAAAAGGATTTACAATTAATATCACTTCGAACAACGCCGCTTCCATAATCCTTAAAGTGAGGTATTTCCGATGACGAATATTGGAACGATTGCAGGAAAATTAAACGCTGTAATGTAACAAAGGCGGTTATTGCAGAAAAGCATCAACGTGAAAGTTCAGACAATCCCTAGGGGCAGTAGGTATGTACGTTGGCAAATGCCGAAAAAGGGTATAAAAGCTGGTTGGTTTTGGTTTGGAGCCTGCTGTATAATAAACTAGGTACCTACAACTCTATAAAATACTTTCCACTTCTCGCGCTCTAAAAGAAGATCAATATAGCCTTAAAAGGCGATAGTAAAGTGAGTACTTTAGTCCCTAGGGAGTAAAAGTAATCCATTTTTTTATTTACTTCGAGTCACTTAGATACTTGCTTAGTTTTTGGCATAAAATAAGATTGTGTGTGGACCATTTTCATGACGAAAATGTTACGTTCTTAGTCTACATGGTCTTTGTTCTATGCTTTTTCCGCATAGAAGGTGGCGCCATTCTATTTATTACAGTTTGTATATGGACCATTTCGCCAATGCGATTGTGTAATATCTGTGTCTGGTTGGAAAATATACTTCCCGCGAAAACTTTGAAATTGTTGTATAGAGCGTAAATCATAAATGATTAAAATAAATTGATTTTTCTCGCAATCGAAGTGAAAGATAGAGTTTTCACCTCGAGACTAAAAGTCAATATAAACCCTCGGATAAATAGACTCTAACCACCTCGGGTATAAATTGGCTTATTTTAGTCCCTCGATAAAAAATATTCTATACGAAATTAATTGTGATGGTGTAAACATTCTTCGCTTATTTTATTTAAGTAGGAAGAATGATTATTTTTCGGGTTTCGTATCTTAAAAGGTAAAACTGAACCCTTATTTGTCCGTCTGTCTCAGTCTGTTAAGACCCTTTTTCTTAGGAACGTGTAGACGTTTCAAGCTGAATTTAATATCAAATACTTACTCATGTCCAGAACCCTTGAAGCAGTGAAGAAACTAAACTTCTAAGTCAACTAAGAGACATGACTATGGCAAGGGTGGTTATATAACGGAATTTCTAATTAACTATTAAACCTAAATTGTTTATGCGAGCAAAGCTGTGGATAGGCCTCATAATTTGTCATTAATTTTTCCGGATTCGTACTCTCCACTCCACGTTGAAAAAAAAGTAAGTACTGTTGCTTGGCTTTACCGTACAACGGCCAACCTAAAACACTATCTTTATCAACCTCGATATTGGCTGAATCATCGATAGTAGGTATCGACCGACACTGCTATGTATTTTTTTAAGTTGAATTCATTTTTTGCTTGGCTGAGATTGTCTGAGATGGTGTATGGGATAAGGACGAAGCTTGCACAATGTAATTATAGCCAAAGGCCCAAAGTGAAAGTAAAAATTTAATTCAAAGTCAAATATTTTTACTGTGCAGGCCAAGGGCACATCATAGATAATTATTTGTTTTACGATTATTCGGCCAGTTTTTGGTATTTTTTTTTATACAAAGTAAATTTTCATTTTTCAAAATGTTTTATCTCGAAAGAATTTTTAACCTCCGACGCAAAAAGAGGGGTGTTATAAGTTTGACCGCTACGTGTGTCTGTCTGTGGCACTGTAGCTCTTAAACGGGTGGACCGATTTGAATGCAGTTTTTTTATTTGAAATCAGGTTTTTTTAGCGATGGTTCTTAGACATGTCTCATCAAAAGCAGTTTAGCCGTTTTTGAGATTATTGAACTTTGAAGTGACAAAGTCGGGGGTTTCCAACTTTTTGTTGTTCAGTCAGTAGTTAAATTGGCTATATGAAACTGGCGCAAAAAGTTAAGGTTCCAACAGGGTTAAACAATGTAGTGTCGGCAGAGTCGCACAGTTCTCAGTTTATAAAATTTTGAATAAAAGTTATGTTGCATTTCATTTGTAAAGTTTTTTACTGGCGAGAATTTATGCGCCAAAACGTGTATTTCGTACCAAAGAAGAGAAAGCAACAAAATTAAAGTATTCAAACAACAATGCTTCATTTTGTGGTTAAAACGCATATTTAACTTACAAAAATATCTACAGTTTTGGACATTACGAAGTGCTAACTTATATTTAATTCAAGAAAATTACAAAAAAATAGGTAAGTACTAAACATCGTCACATAAAAAAAGATAATGATATCATTAAAAAAATGCAGTAATCTTTTTAGTTTAATAGAAATGCTTTGAAGTTTCGCACTAAAACAACTTTTTTAAAATCTTTCAGTGATTCCAAAGGGAATCTTTTGAGATGCAGCTGAAAAGAACTCCCTTGATCCTAATAATAAAACAGGGAGAGGATTCTTATTATGAAATTAAATTGCAGCTAATAGCGCAGTATAGATCAGTGACTAATCTACATATAACTCGCTGTAATACGCTAATTGGCTCGATTTTCCTTTTTTATAAACTAAAAATACTCCTTGAAAGATAGGTAATGATTTTATCCCTGGTTTCACCATTAATTGATACATTTTATATGAAAGATATCTGTAATACCGGCTCTGTTTGTTTTGTCCGAATAAACAGAAAGGGCATCACATTTATATGTTTAATAAAAGAATGATGGGCAAATTGGCCCTTATGGGCTAATGGCACATATTATTATATTGGCTATTTGGTTATATAACCAATACAAATCTCATGTATACCACGTGAAAGCTAGTTACATAAACTTCATTTTCTAATACGGGGACAAACTTCAAAAACTCTCACAGCCTTCAAATATTCACACACACACACACACACACACACACACACACACACACACACACACACACACACACACACACACACACACACACACACACACCACACCACACACACGCAATGTTTATTATTATTACTTACGTTTATTTTCATTCCGAGTCTGTACGAAATTAAATATTTCATCATAAAATATCTTGATTCTCTCAGCCTTCACAGTCTACTCGTCAATTCTCAGTTTTGAGTTTTTAATTAGAAATTATTTTATTAAATACTCATTTCGTTGAAAAAAAATTACTCCGCGTAGTGCATTCGGCAGTAATCCGACCTATCCTTTGATTTGAAGTTACACTAAAGCTAATTTGAAATAATTTTGATCCAGTCAACCACGGCTTGTGTGGTTTTTGGATAATGTATTTTATGGTCTTTCTTTTAAACAAACACTATGTATTCTTTAGCTAGCTCCTGTGGGCGAGACCGCCCCGAGAATATACCATTGTGTAAGTACTACGTACCTATGTACAAGCAACGCGTGCAAATAGGAGTTCAATTCTAGCGTGCTATTTGTTGATTTGTTACTGTATTTATACTGTGCTAATAGGAACCTTAGCAAAATCAATATGCCCGAGGGGGAGCGTAATCTACCTAAGAGTGTAGTACTACCATGCACGTAATAATGGGCTCTTAAATGGAAAATTAAATACCACCTCAAGCAGAAATCTAAGCTTTATTGTGCGGTGAGAAATAAGCTTATAGCGTGCCACTGTTCGTATCCTACCTCAAAATGTGGTGTTGTTTTGTAATTTAAGACTTTAAACTGCTTACTTACTTAACTCATTTTCGGTTTGTGGTGTACTAACTAGTGTTCGTCGTAATCATTGGTTTACTTTGGTTAAGCCAAACTATCTAAGTGGATTAATTAATTAAGTTATCTTGGGTGTTCGAGTAATCAATTCATCGGAAAATATAAATAGCTAATACCAATTAATTACATAATACCTACATTTACTGCCATGGACTGTAAAGTATGTTTGAATTATTATAATCTTTAACGAATTATCACCGATGAGTGACTTAGTACGAGTAAAAATAAATTAGTGAAAGTACCTGCAACACACAATAAATACTTTGACTTTGACTTTGACCTAGTTACGAGTATCATTTCAAATTCATAAATATTGTCTGTTTTGATTATATGTCATGGCTTTTAAGTGCCAGAGTCGTGAAATGATATTAATCGAATTTAATGCATGTGTTTGTAAGTTGTTGTATGTATGTTTAAATGCAAGACGTCAAAATATCTAAAGGTACACCTTTATGCCACTTAACATTTGTCGATATTATAGGTACATGAATATATGTGACGCTATGGCTGCATATTCGTAGATATTTATGCCCTCAATAGGCATGTATGCGTCTTGTTGTGGTTGTACAAAATTAAAAAAAAAAACAAATAATATATCAACCTAAAATAAAAATATCAGAAAACAAAGTCAAACGATTCCCAGTGCCAACCGAACTGACTCTGATCAAGTGACTAATTGTACCATTATTAAATTTCAAATTGTCAACAAAGTTGACATTTTCTTAGATAAAAAACGTCGCAAACTGTTGTAACTTAAAGGGAAATTGTTTAAGGGAAAAAGGAAATTTATCTTTTGCTTAATTAGCAAAGTTGGCCGGACGCTACGACAGGGAATTCAAGGCCAATAAATCAAGGTGTTGCTCCACTTTCCTTTCAAACAAACCATTCTTTCCTTCTAAAACTTCCATTGGAAACCCGCATCGCTATTTCAATTGCTGGAAAGGGGTTCAACTACTCTAATAAAAGATAACATTGTATTTTTATGACAGATAACTAAAGATTATTATTATTATTAATTATTTCTTTAAAAGCTTTAATCGCAAAGTAATTACTTTTTATTCAATACAAAAATTAGATGCCTGTTATTCTATTTAGGTAATAAAGTGAATACTATTTTATGTAAGTACCTACGGATATGATTTTGCTAAATTCGTGTTGGTATGTTAGCATTCCAAATGTTTTTTCGTTGTCTACTTACTCGTAGCAGGATAATAATACTATTGTTGAACTAAAACTAAAACGGTGCCTTTTGTAGCAATATTGCCGGGCAAAGTAGAAATAAACCGACCACATTATATAACAACCATACAGTTGTAGGTACAGTCGAGTGTAAAAATATGAACTTTTACAACGCGTCAAAAATATGTAACACAGACTATTACCGCGACATAATACGGCCGTGATAACGTATTTTTGAGTGGTTCGAATAGATACATATTTTTGCACCTTGACTATACTGTAGGTGTGTACGTAATAAGAAAGCAAATTATGAGATGGCTTCTGTTATTTTGTTTTACAAAAGCACAACAAAGTGTACTTTTGATATGCCGACGATGCTATCAATCAAACAAATACTACAAAAATATATGATCAAATGCTAAAAAAACATTAAAATTATCTAAACGGCACCGTGAAATACTGGAAATTACCTGTCTTTTCAAGTTAAGATAAAATTCCTCGCTTCACCGACCGCCGCCGCCCGTACACATAATTCCGTCGAACGTATTGAAAAAAGTTAAATTTCGCTCGACTAAATTTTATGTGGACTCCGTAATTGAAAAGTGACCCTTCGGTTTTAACGGATTACTGGTTAGGGCTGTCAAGGACCGGAGGGTTCCTTCAGGAGTGCTGTTCTCAAACGTTTGACATATTACAGGGGGACGCAAAGTTATCCCACTTTTGTGGGTTGCCCTGATGCCAATGGAATAATTATTGGACACCTTTTAGGGAGACCGCAGGAGCATATTTTTACATAGGAATTTTCTACTTAAATGTTCAAAGGCTTATTGGATTAAACTTGTAAATGTATTTTAACAAGTACAGAAATAGTTAAAAGACTCACCAGCACTCTTAATGGTACTGTAGTTATCCATGGGCGGCGGCGATCAACTAAACATCAGGTGAATCTCGTGCTTCTTTGTCGACTTTGCACAAAACATAGGTATCAAAAAGCATATAGTTATCACGTTAGGTATTGATCTCGCTTTCTTTGACATTGAAGCATGCCGTGTCGTCACCTATTTGCTAAAGTTTCAATCAGTGCTTGATATTAATTATTGTATTATATAAAGTTAATTTAATTACGATAAGTATAGTATAAATATTTTTAATAATAAATTTCACTTCATACACCTCATACTAAACCCTGGGGACAAAGTATATTGAAAGTGAAAAGGATCGACGAGAAGTAATTGGGGTGGAATTGATAATTATAATTCCCAATAGGGAGCGCCCCAACCCCAAATCGGTAACAGCTAAATGTTAATAATTGAAATTGCGATACTCCAACGGATTTGTTGTTTAATCTCTTAGTAGGAAGGGTGCTATTTGAATTCTTTGTTGTAGTAATGGTTAACATTAAAGGGTTTTCATTTAAATAAAAACTGGTCAAGTATTCGTACAAGTTCGACTCGTACTCGTAGTATTAAAATTTATTTCTTTTCAAACTAAGTAACGATCTAAACATGTAAGTAGACGCTGTAATGTTTCACTTGCGCTGACGGTTACCTGTACCCTTAGTGTAAGTTTTCGGTTACAAAATACGTCTCGATCGCGTTCGCGTTAAAATCTCAATTTGTATGGAAACACGAACATCGCAAACGTTCCACTAGAGGCACTGTTCGTGTTTCCATACGAATTGAGATTTTAACGCGAACGCGATCTAGACGTATTTTGTAACCGAAAACTTACACTAAGGGTACTGACGATGCCTTCAAAAGGCCTTAAATCCCGACTTCGAGTCTCATTCAGAATCAGTTTATGAGTTTATATGCTTTGGACCTCCGTAAAATAACGCCCGTTTCAAGTAATTACCCGAAACCGATTGTATCGGTAGGTTTATTCAAGTAGTATTGAGAAATTGACTCCGTTTCGTAAATTAATTGAACCTTCTTCGATGTAGCAGTTAGAAGGCAGCCTTTGTGTTTGAAGAAAGGGACACCATTATTTTACCCTTTTCGAGGACGAATCGATTTACATCTGAATTATTTATAAACAGTACGGAGGTGGTTGGAGGGGACTTACTTTCAAAAAGTTAAGATATAATTACCCTTTCTATTTAACCTACTTTAGTAATAGGTAGTCCGAGAGTTGGTAAACATTTTAAAGGCGGTATTTGGAACAACAATAAACTTGTGCAATAAGTAGGTACTTTGAGATGTCTAAATATTTAAATTACAGACTTGCCAGCAGAGTAATGGCGTTATACCTATACTGAAGGTAAGATAAAGAAATCAGATCATTCTAGTGGTTTATACTACCTAAAATATGATTTAGAATATTAGCGCCCAGAAAAGGGCAAATTAAGCCCCAGTAGTCTTCAGTCCAGTTTGTGTTAAGATATTATTATGAAGAAAGGATTGAACAAGATTTAACGGTTTTTTTTAAAGTAGTAGAGTTTATTAAGATAATAAAATTATTAAAAAAAAATACATATAAAAGAACATGGGTAAATATCACAAAATCAACTGGGCAGAGCCCTACCGTCATCGAAGCCAAATAATTTGGCTAGTGGCTTAAATCGGTGCCGTGTACCACGACCACGAATGCACATGCTGGTGGCACGGATTATTGAAATAATAGTGCGTGATCTTAGCCAACTCATTACTAAACTTAAGGATCTATCCCAACGCTCGGCGATAACTTCTCAGAGTTGTTTGACAAATGTAGACATTAAATTTGTGGTGCGAAGACTCCGTCTACTGATGTTACAAGGGGAGTAAAAGTTGCATGACGCATTTGACAAGCAGTAGAATATTTTCTTTGTTTTTCATTCTCAGCGGATTTTAGTACGGAAATGACGGGGCGTGAAATGTATGAGGGAGCGTCAGTGTCTACAACACGGATATCGAATAACGCCTCCCTCTGAGCATTCCATACACCACGACAAGATAGGCCTCCACGCAGCCCGCAAACTCCTTCAGAGGTGATGGTCTCTTTAACTACATTTCCAAATGCGTGTTGACATAGTTCGCAGAGCAGAACTCTGATTTCTTTATGGCGACATGTTATCAAATCGCCAGTTTTGCAACAAAGAGCATGATCATTGAATTCATCACTACCGCAACCATCACATGATTTTGGCATAAGGACTGGTAATCGGTGATAGCGTATCTATTGCTAATGCATCTCTGAATTCAAATGGAGACAGGTCAAAGTGATCTTTTGTGGTCGGTACGACAGATAGCCAGTTAGAGGATTTAATTTCATTTTCGTAGAAATCAATCGTTCAATTGCTCTTTTCTTTGTTTGGCCAGGATAGTTACCATAAGTTTGTCGTCAAGAATATCTTTCCTTTTTTGGCCTTCTTTGCATGTGTCTTTTAGAAGTTTGTTATGTTGTGCATGATCTATGTCTCTCTTTTCAATTAAAGCAGTTGAAAGAGCTGGTCAATCTTCTTTTGAAATTTCATAGTTTAAATTAGTCATTTTGGATGGGTCTGCAATTGCTAGACCGCCTAACGCTGCCTCAAGTACCTCTAAAATATCTACCAAACACTTGGAATATAAAGTAGCTACTTTATTTAAGAAATACAGCATAGATTCTTGTTACTAAAGCTTTTAACATCGAGATCGAACAATCAATAATCACCAAATGTAAAAGTAGGTATTTTTATCGTACTACTCAGTGGGTACTTACACACAACACACAAACACACAAACATCACGCCTGTATTCCCATATGAACTAGGCAGAGCACACGAAACGTTACTGCTTCGGAGCCACTTTTAGCAATTTTAGGTTTTAAGTTTGACAAAAACGGTACAATAGTGACAGGTTGCTAGCCTGTCGCCTACCGTAGACCTTAACCTACATCTTCAGTAGCCTCTTACAACATCCACGGAAGAACTGGAGAGGTGTAATTGTAACCCGACACCACGCGGGTACTTATTTGAAACTAATTGGAATTGACTATGTCATGTTTAAAAAAAACAGCCAAGTGCGTGTCAGGCAACGCACAGTGTAGGGTTCCGTACTTATATGTGGTAAATATTTAATATTAAATTCGATATATAAACTTACTATTATGATTTTTTTTAAATTTTTGATCAGCCGGTTCGGTTACGCTTGCAGAGGGCAGGGGCGCTAGACAAAAAATATCACATAATATATTTGCAAACGGATCGCGGACGGACGGACGGAGAGACATGGTGAAACTATATGGGTTTTTATACATTTTGTAGGTTGTTGAACTTCAATATTTTTTTTATTGCATGTACATTTAAATATTTAAAGTATATATAAGGTACCTCTGTTTTACAAAATGTTATAAGGCGGATTCTTTGCTTTTAACTTTTAAAATTCCTTTCGAACGTTTCATTGGCGTTGACTAATAACGGTCACTTAAGTAATTAACTTGAACACCAAGCTTATTTATTTTTCACTGACGGTATGCGCACGCACTCACAGAATTGACAAGCATACTAAAGATAAAGGCATAATAACACCATTAACTTCCATTTATAAATCAACGAAGCTAATCCGCGGCAGCCACACGCAACACCGAGCCTTTCGGTCTAATAAATCTTTCGTTAACTATACCACATTCATTAAAATTTCTTCCAACGTGCGTGCGATAAACCAGAAATACCTAACTCCCCCAAAAACTTCGACTTATCTCTTGCACGTAGACGGCCGTAACGCCAAAATTATGGCCCTGGTTAAACACATGCTACATTTACTTGTAAGTTCATGTAACGCCCGAATAACTTCTTGTTAGCGAAAGGGTTAGGACACAAAAACACGCATCAACGGGCGTGAACGAGTGGAATTATTCCGTGATATTGTTTAGCGTCATGAATGTTATATTTATTCAGGGGATGTTTACCCACCTATTTAGTGAAAGGGCTTATCTGATTCAAGGGAAGTATTTTTAGAAAGACCCAAAGTATCTGAATTGTCTTAAATGTTGTTTTTATGTACTGAAATCTGGGATAATTTGGAAAAAAGGATTGCATGGAGGTTAAATAAACCTGAGGGATGCTGATATTTTGAAATATATATTATTTAGCTTTAGTATTTACCGAGTAAAAACAATAAAAAAAGCATCATTGCGACAGTCCTCTTTGAAATTAATATCAGTTTACTTGCAATTAACTGTAGTTAATTTGTACTTGTACTATTCACGGTTAACTTGGTTTTAATTAACTTGTAATGTATGTATGTATATGTTTGTATGATATGTAAGTACTTACATAAATGCAAGCAAGTTAAATAAAAGCTTTGTATGCATGTACGTATGTATGTATGTGCGGGTTAAATTGTTCAAACTTAAATTTGACCTGTCGTCGAATTTACTTCAAATTGTTTAAACTTACCTATGTAAATCTGGTGACAACACTTTAATCTGGCAGTGATATCCTGGAAGTCCGGCTAGGATCGTATTGCAGGACCAAACTCCTTAATGGAAAATGACAATGACTTCAAATTTAGAATGGAAATGTAATTTAAATGACAATGCAAGTACAACAGTCAGGTAAAAGTACAGTCAGCTAACTGACGAATAGTTTGACTTGACAAATATTATAAAATTACTGGGAAACTTAATTACGAAACACAATGTAATCTATTTGTAGATATATAGATAAAAGTACTATACAGAGCGGAAATTAACAGACCGCACTGCATAAATTCCGTAATGCTTGTAATTAACGAAATAATACGAGCCATGTCGGAATATTAATTAACCAGTAGCATCAAAGAGAAATGTTGTGCAACCGAACGTGTGAAACGTTTTTATTGCCTTACATATGCATTTGTGTTCAAGCAAAATTATGGGCCTATTATGTAAAATCAATTTGCGTATAATTTTAAGGCAACAGAAGCGTCAGGTTGGCACAATAGGAGTCCGAAAGGCTGTCAGCTAACTCTTTATACGAATAGGCTTTGCAATTTAACGAGGGATTGCTGCCAGCCTTTTGAGCACCGCGCACTAGGACGTTTTTATTTTTGATTTAGTTTTGAGCAATAGTTACAACTTTGACGATTTTGTTTGTTACAAAAAAAATACACTTTTGTAAATAATACCATGATTCCTTGCGTACTAAAAACAAATCAAATCTGAGTTCATTGTTTTTTTTTTATATAATTGAAATAATATCCTAAATAACAAAACCATTGCCCCTCATCTAGGTCTTATGTCCTGCATTTGTTTAAAAAAATTACGTTAGTAAGAATTAGGTTCGATTTTTAATTTTTTTCTAACAGTTGGAAACTTTTTGTAAGGCAGATATCAGAACTATGTTCTTTACTAATAACATCTATTCTTTATCTTGCATAATTGATCAAATTGCGTGAAAAGTTAGAAATAGTTTATACTAAACAAAAATATTTAAGCTTTGGCAAAAATGACACACTTAGTACTAAGGATCATCATGGAATTAGTCACTAAAGTAAATTTATTGCTAGGTATATATAGGCTTCATTTCAGTTAATAGTTAATAGTCTTAGAATAGTAATTACAATCTTTTAAATTACTGACATCCGTTGGTGATCAATGGCGATGTTTTTATTTTACTCGTGAAATCATTACCTAAGTCAAAAATATTACAGTTCCCTACATATTTATACAAAATTACACATAATAACGTCTGTCAAAGAAACTACAAGCATAATTGAATACAGAATACTCTATTGTGACAGGTACTTTAAGGCGCTCTGAGTAATTTCAAAGAAAAATATTTCAAAGAAGCTAGGAGATAGTACACGGAATATGTAAGAAAGAAAGTCACACTCTGTTACAGGTGAATACTCAATATTTGTGATAATCTTTAATTAGCTAAAGCATATTTGGACTGTTTGTGCCACTTAGAGCAATGATTTTCTCAAAAAAAATCTACATCTATCTGAGTACTGTGACGTTCCGCTATATCCATCAAATTGAAATTGTAACGCAACGTTCTTTGTGAGAAAAATATTTGAAAGAATGCTGAGGAGATATGTACACTGGAATATGTAAGAAAGAAAGTCACACCCTGTTTAACAGGATAAATGTATCGAATACTTTGACATATCGGCATGGTAACAATTACCATTTTATTATGTTTAATAATTTTACAAGACAACAATTAATATATTTTAAAACATATTTCCGAAAACTAAGGAACAGTTTTCCAATGTAAGTAATGATTTCCAGCCACTTTTTTTTAGTAATGACAAACACAAAAACAGCATTTTCCAATGATTTGTCTCAAAAAAAATCTTCTATTAGTACGTATATTATTTTCCACCAGCGACATAAATCAATACACGACCAATACTGAACCACTCAGCCGATTAAAATCAGATTCCGTGTCGTGTCAATCAAATTCATGGCACTGTTAAATATTAGAAAAAAGAAAAAAAAATATTTTGTTTCAATAAAAAAAAATGAAAAATTCCGTACCAAAAGGTTGATAAGCGGAACCCTATTACTGTCACTTTGCTGTTCGTCTGTCTGTCTGTCACAAGGCTGTATGTCGAAAATCGTAACAGATTGGTAGCTGAAGACATACTGTGTTATTTTTATTGTAGAGCACAAACATGTCAGTGAACATTATATAAAGTTTTAACCATCGACCAAAAACTCTGTTTCGTTGACTGTTGTGACATTTATATTTACAAAATGCTTTATTATGCGTTTGCGAGGTTATAATATGTTCGTGTTGTTCTGAAATTCCGCGTCGCAATCAGCTTTAATTAGTTCATCGAATAATTTAGTTTGCAGAGCGTTCGTTATGCTACTAAGTGGACAGACTAAAGCCGTCTTAGGGTAATCTAATACCTACTTCAATTTTGTTTAGAATATTTTAACTCCAGAGGGGCTATCGGACGTTTAGAATGAACGAAACTGACCTAATTCTAAATATTGTCATATAGAAAATAAACTTTGTATTAAACAAAAATGTAGAACGTCATTTCGAATTTAAAATTTGTATGTTTAAAATGTAGTATGTTCGATGTGGCGTTTTTACGACAAATTGAAAGGCATTCTGATGCTGTATTATCATTATCAAAAGCGCTGACTCGTGACGTGATGTGACAGAAAGACGTGGTGAAAATGATTGTGGTGACAATTGTGTTAGACAATAATGCCTCAGCTTTGTAGTTGAGCACTGAACTAACTGTATCGTGCGTGATGCACTGTAAAACCTTTTGACAGAACAAGTCAATGTCAATGGCAAGTCAGTGGCACTATGCAATTACAATGCTTGACAAGGGAATTGAATTGAAATTTTTGCTACAACATTCTGCAGTGAATCAATAATTAAATAGTTTGATAGTATGTACAATTCAATCGACTTAATTAAGTAAAATATTGTCATGTTGCTTCTCCATAATAACAGTTCAGTAAAAATATAATTTATTGTCTTGGTACGTAGTTTATTGATAATTCTGGACTGCCACACGTTACGCCTGAATTAATCAGTTATTAGCAATCTACTCACTTTGCTAATGTATAGTTCTGCATGTCGTGGGTCTGTTGATAAGGGGACTTAATTCTACTCATGGATGACCTCTATTTACATTTAGAGATTCACCGGTATTTCCCTATGTAAACAACGAAAATAACTTAATATTGTGCGTGAAAGAGGATCATGCACCTATTCAAGATATGTGGTGATCCGTATGATTATATTTTCACCTTTTCTATGGCAACGATGGATGTAATAACTTTTACTGCGTACGATTTAAAAGCGACTTTAAGTATATTCTATTTCATGATTTGATTTAGCTTAGCGGTACCCCCCCATCTGGTATAATCTTGTTTGCCCGAAACTCACTTAGCATAACATTATTGTATTAAACTTTTTTAACAGCATAATTACTTCGCATAAAATGAACTTGGCATAACTAAAATTTCGCATAAGTCTAATTTCGCATAACGAAACCATCGCACTATATCCCAAGAAAAACCCCACACAGAAACGGATTGCAAGCAGGAAATAGATTGGGTCAGGTTAAGACTGTGAACTCACAAAGAAATGAGCTGGTACCACCAAATTAGGTTAAGTTAGGTTAGAACTGCGACCGCAACTTACACGACGCAAGATCTCGAGTTAGATTTTGTTTTGCAATACATAAGATGCCACTTATTTGCCAACTCCATTGACTATATATTTATTTGTTTCAAAGCTACTAAAATCTTATAAAAATAATTATGGTTTTCAGGGCAAATAAGTTTTTTTTTTATTTGAATCGCGTGCCAATTATAGTGTCAACTAGCATTTCATAATCATATTATTAATTCCCGAGATCTAAGAAATAATTGCAGTATAAATAAATAACGTGTTGCTGGAATGGAGACTGAGTGAGCCCCCCATACCTACTAACGTTCATTGATACATTTGTATCAAAGGTGTTGCATTAGTAATGACTTAATGTATTTCCACCAGTAAAGTGCTCGACAAGTGAAATGGGTGACTGAATTGTTGCTAAACCATTAAAATTAATGTCGTGTGTTTCTCGGTCGATATAGCGAGAATTATTGTCCTTAAAACGCTTCTTAAAACATATATATACTTGTTTAGTGGAAAATTAAGGTTATTAATGAAATCTAATTTAAATAAAAAGAATACACCAGGCAAGGGTACCTTTGCTGCTGGTGTAAGTAAAATATACTAACTAAATGTGTTGTTAATTGGCAAGTCTAGAGTGTGAAATTCTTCAATTACTTTTTGCCCAAACAATATTTCGATTTTATTAATAAAATGAGGCTGGGTAACATTACACTAGTAACTTTCATTTTACTAATTCTAACTCTAATTTATTGAATCAGGCGTTACTTTGCGGAGGTCCATATCAATGAAGTAAAAGAATTTCCTTGCTCACCCGCGACCTTACGATAGCTAAGCTTATGCAAAATATGCGTGCGTTGTAATGACTGCAGTAAAGTATATGTTGGTCAGACAGGTCGCAGTTTTAATGCTAGATTTAAAGAGCATGTTTCGGCATATAGGAATGAGCATCCTGATAAGTCGAATTTGGCCAAACATTTGTTGGAACTAAATCATTCTTTATCGGACTCAGATTCGTATGAAGTGTTACATTATTGTGGCAAGGGGTTTCGTCTCGATGTTTTAGAATGCATGGAGATAATTAGATACAACAGTATGGGGTCTATTATTAATGAGCAGGTAAATTTAGTTTCATCTCCCTTGCTACGGCTTGGATCTAATTTCAGCAATGGTAGTTAATAAAACATGCCTTGACAGTAAATAAATAAAAATCAAGGAAGTTTTGAAGGACGGTTAAAAAATTTATTAATAATTTGTGGGTAGTTTTGTTTTGTTTCATAAAACGTATGTGGGTACTTGGGGAGTTACAGTGACAAGTTAAAATGGTGGTTGTGGTTCGTTAGTCTAACAACTGGTAGCATAGTGTACGGTTGTGTCACTCTGAAGATGAGCTCTGGTTGAGTTCAAAACGCGTCAGTGTAGTGGTGGTGGTGATAGATGGGTTTGTGTAATTTGTGTGTGTTCTTACAGTGTGGAGGTGGAGGAACTGCATGAACACGCATATTTTGCATAAGCTTAGCTATCGTAAGGTCGCGGGTGAGCAAGGAAATTTTTTAGTTCATTAATTCTAACTCTGTCCCATGCAAGCGAAGAAACAAAAGTTTGTATTTATTACCTATAAATATTATACCAGCTTTTGTGCGCGACTCCGTTACGCTATCCCCCGGGATCTTAGTAGTTTTCCGGGACAAAACTATCCTATTCAGGGTGTCAAACAATCTCCATACCAAGTTTCATCTAATTTTATAATTTAAATTCTTGCTTTGTTCCATGTAGGTACCTTGGTTTTAGATAGAACCTTTAAGCTTACGCTTTACGCTTGCTTGCTTT
Organism: Choristoneura fumiferana; assembly: GCF_025370935.1. NCBI lineage: Eukaryota > Metazoa > Arthropoda > Insecta > Lepidoptera > Tortricidae > Choristoneura > Choristoneura fumiferana. The sequence continues at coordinate 10,068,425 of NC_133488.1, read as the reverse complement.
TTTTTTGCTTTTTGTTGCGCTTTTTTTATTAGTAATGACCGCGATATCATTAAACATTGTATTGCAAGTTTCATCTAAATCAGTTCAGTGGCTTAAGCATGAAGAAGTTTCAACAGAAGATTCATACAGAATTACTTTCCCATTTGTAAATTAATAAAGGTTTTCTTCGTATTTTGCAAACATTTCAAGTAGATTTATTGAAGCAAGTGGATTTTAATGATAATACAAAGTACTAAAGTTACCTTTCCCACAGTTATAAATTCACCCGAACCTCTGGCTTTCTGCCTGCGGCTCACATCCCTGTCTATCCTTAATTTGAAAATACGCAAACACGGGAAAATGTCGGTCGTGCTTGCCACCCCTCAACGTTCGCTTTAATGAGCTCCATTTTTTTATACTAAACAAAAATATGTCATTGTCATGAACAAAGTTTCTTTTCGCATTACTTAGTCTCTTTTCTTGTTTTATTACCCAGTTTGGTGCAAGATTTAAACAAGGTCTTTGAGAGTATACATTCGTTTAAGTACCATATTTCCGCGTTCCTGGTATCCACTTAGGTGGATTTTTTTTGCAACTATGACATTTATTGTAAAATCAAGTGCAACTTTAAATGAAGGTTAACCTTTTAAAACCTTTTTTTAAACCCTTCCTAAGATATTAAAAATTCTCGATGCAATACCATATCTTGTATTTTTTTAAGTAGTGTATTAATTAGTGTAAGTTCTTTATAATTTTAAAAATGTTTTTCTACGCAGTAAAGAAAAAGTTTACTCACCCAACTTTACTATTTTGTTCTTTCTCTTCGGAGCCAGCGGTATTCCTTCGACGAGTTAATACGAAAATCTTGCTGCACAGTAAAATTGGTGATCTGTCGCTGTTCTGCGTCGATTTCTTTCATTTTGTGAATAATTAGTGCAAATGAAATAAGAGTTTACACGAGAAGTGCAGAAGCAGCGATATCCTGTGACATACCAGCTATTGAAAAAAAAAACGCCTTTGACAAGTATTTGCTAGCAAGTATATGCTCTGATGAAAAAATAGGTTAGTTCTATTGACAATGTTTCATGGACCTGACCAGAACTATCTGCCATAGGAATTTATTAAAGAACCTAATGAAACTATTATAGATACCTACTCAAGGGTCAGTCAAATTTTAAGTTTCTAGCTTCAGTGATTTAGGTTTTGCTACCAGGCTATTGTGTTGTCTACCGGTTAATCATGGTTCCCTGTTATAGATTTAGATTGACAATAATTCCAGATGAATTAAGACATGTATATACCAGTCATAGTACTTACTATTTACTTATTTTATCAATTGTGAGTGTACAAAAATTGTTTGCATACTTACATACCCACTATTACATTTGGGACGTACCCTTATAGCTTCGATTATTGTATTGTTTTTTAAACATTAGGTATGTCATATTATATAGGTACATGAAAATGAAACAATGAATTCCTTGTAATTTTTAGAAATGACTTTAATTTTCCTTTTACCGTGAAATAAGTACAGACTTTTAAAAATCTTAGTCGATAATTTATTCACAATTGTTTGTAATATTAGTTATGTTATCGCTATATTGTACACAAGGAAAATAATTACCTTAATATTACGTTATACAGTTTGCGAACGCTTATCTACTGTTTTTACAACCTATATCACATTTCATTTTATATTTTATTTATTACATTAACAGTACTTACAGGCATGTAAGTTATGTTTTGGGTCAATCAACTTTTTGTTGTTTGTTATTCTGTCCCGTTGTCCAAGAGACAACAGTGACAGAGTTTCTTAAAAAACTGCTTTGATATATGCGACTAATATGCTTAGGAGATAGTCTATAAAAAATGAGCTTGTAACTATGACAAAAAATTATAATCGATGAATTTTAAGCAGAGAAAACATGTACAAACTCGTGGTTTTAAATAGTTGTCCAGGGAACGTAACCATGGTAACGAGGTACAAGAATAAGTTGATGGACCCTTTTCCAAATATTTTTTTCTACTATTGAAAAAATATTGGCTTATATAATATAGTGGGATATTATAGTACAAAGGATTCCTGCCTGTGTCTTAAATATTCTTAGCCAACCAATAATAGTAACTATTTGTATCTATAATTAATATGAGACATAAATATTGATGACAGCATATAATCCTTCAGACGTAAACATAGTGAATAAGAAAGCAAACATTTCAAATGTTTAAGTGATAAATGTCTTGCAAATTTTTAAACCAACCCGAAATACAAGAAAAACAACAAAACATGATTTAAACAAAAAACCTCTGTTCAATAAACTTAAACAATACTGGTCTTACTTACAATAAAGTTAGATTTTTGTGTGTAAGGCCATACTTTAATTAAAAATGTTTATGTCAGCGCATTATTTTGCTTTAATACTTGATGTAGTTAACGAACAAGTTGTTTTATCTATGAACATATTAAATAATATAATTAAAATTTAATTTTAAAGACAGATGATGAGAATAAGCTCACCGCAACCGCATTTACAGAAGACATTTAAATTAAACTACTGTTATGTCCACACACTTCATACGCTCGCTATTTTCACTCTTCAATAATGAACTGTTTACATTGTATCTTAAAACTGTATTGTCAAGCATTTTATATACATTTAGATATGTTATTTGGGTACACAGTTCTATCCAATAATCAAAATAAAATTAATTAGAAATTTCATCAGTTTCAGGAAAAAACTTATTTAACATAATTTCTTAAACATTTATATTGCACAATTAATTACCTAGTTGCAGATAATTAATTTTAATGAACACGGCATTTTAGTTTCAATATTATTTACATTTAGCCCCAAAGGAAAGAACACTATGGTCTTAATTTAAATGTAATTTCATAAATGTCCGAAGCCAGTATCTGTTTTTTATTGTTACAATGATTAAATTTTTTAAAAGCACAGTTTCATGATCGTTATTTTCTTAAGATCCGCCAAATATTAGAGGCACTTTTGCCAAATCAGTCTTCTTCATAATTATACACAAGAAACACATTTATTTAGTTATTATAAATTGCTTTCCACTATACAGTTGTTTCTATAAGATCCGGAGAGGGTCAACAGAAATTGTCCTTAAGATCAGGATAGCCTAGATCGGGCATGGCCCTTCTGGAGCCGTTGCCCCGAGAGCTGTCGCGCGTGCCTCGCCCGGCGCGACCTAAACTAGCGTACCTTGTATCTGCGAGCTTATCCCTTTGTGCTACCTCGTCGTAATACCTCGCGTCGTTCAGACCCGCGCAATACTTTTGACTTAAGCTGTATTTGTCTATAGTGGCGTATTTTTGCACAGTTGCGTATTGGCGAGTGCCTTCTGGCACACCGTTTGTTTTTGCTCGATCGTAGGGTCTTTCTTCCGGTGGTAAAGCGTCGTCTAACCTAGCTTTGAACTCTTTGTCTTTTCTTCGTCTCCTTCGGCATGCACAAAGGGCTACTGTGATAGCACACAGGAGTAGACCGACACCAGCCGCCGCCGCTACGTATGGGGTGGCAGAGTTATACGGAAGGAACAGTTCGAATCATCTTCATCGTAGCCGGATGGACAGTGTGGGCTTCCATCACACCACAAAGACAGTGGAATGCATGCGTTGAGTTCAGGACAGCTACAAAAAAGTAAAAACAAAATATTGATGACAACTTCCAATAGATTAAAATGAACTATTTGTAAATAAACGAATATTAAACATTAAAACTTACTTGTATCGACATTCCAACGAAACAGAGTGAGGCATGACATTAGAATCCGGATCATGTTCGAACAAAGGTTGCTTCATTACCTCTATCCATTTAATCGAATAATCCGCTGGCTCATGTTGCAGAAAATCAATAACATAGCTTCGGGCGTGTTGTTTTAAAGAAGTTTCCAAAGGTGTTTGAGTTGAGTTCCATCCAGGCGAAAATAATTCTATAAAGTTTGGTCCATCGGACATATCTCGTGAGGCTGAGATGTATCTCGGGCCTCATAAATAAAAAGTCTATTAGGAGTACGGCAAAACGATGTCGCTGGCGTGACTTCAAACCCAGGCACTTTAAGGTATAAGTACCTGCCTTGTACTGGGGTGACTTCATCTCCGCCGGGCTCAATAAGCCACGGTCTATGAACACATGCTACTTCTGCTCTGACACTTTCTGATATAACATGTCTGTCCCCAACTATTTCTGGGGCTGATGGCGTCTGTCTTTTGTCAAATAACCTGATCTCTCCACTGCTGCCTCTTAATCTTCTCTCTCCCCAGCCAGTAGAACAGACAGTTTCATCACCTGGTCCGCTAGGAACAAACTTATATTCGCCGTCAAACGTGAAATCATCATAATCTTCAGTTATGTTCATCATAGTGACAGTGAAATTAATTTCTACTACTGGAGCGGTCAAAGTATGTATAGTCAGAGGTTCGGATCGATTTGTGCACAGACAATCCCTTTGAATAGGCACTCCTTCCCAAGGATACTCGGTAATAATAATCTGTGCGAAGCCTTCACCCCCAATTGTTCTTTTCGCAGGCCTATCACATTTCCAGCGGCCAGTTCGGGAGTCTTTGTATGAACTACAATGTTTGTTTCCAAAGAAACTACTTGTGAACGTTAATTGGATTCTTTCTTTTTGTTTTGCTTCAAATCTGCAAATAAATATAATCATAATAATATTGTTTCAATAAGTAAAATTATATTTTAGCTGTATCGAGAAATCATTAACCGTACCGTAAGATACAAGTGAGATTCTGTGCGCCCCCGCGACCATAATAGAAAATAGCTCTCGGGGATTGAAATCTTCCTGAATACGTCTGAGCCGATTTGAAAATTCTGTCGCAGGCGGACTGGGAATCGACTAGCGGTTGTCCTTGCTCGCTCACGTCTACGAATTCGTAGCGAAGTAAGAACGAGACGGGGTATAATGCTGAACCTTGACGGAGTTCCTGTGGGAAAAGATATGATTAGGTACTTCGCTCGACAGCAAAGCATAATGTAATTCAATGAGAAAGTGCTCGATACATGATATGCAAATGGTTGCCTCAAGTTACGAAACATTTGTAAAGGATGACGGTATCAGAATTACCAAGGTCGATTTTAACACTACTCCCGGCCGGCGACGCGGTGTAGTAAAACTTCAAATATTTAGTTAAGGAACTTGCCTCAGTCCTTCCTCTGTTGAATTTAATATTGAATAATAAAGCAGTTCTCAACTTGTGACTTGAACAACTTGCTTAAGCCCAGGTTTCCTACATTAACTCGGGCTTTGCTGCGCTCGTAGTGCACTCTCGCAGCATACAAATGTTGGTATTTTTATTTGATTATTTTTAGAGCTATGCAGACCACTCATGTGATTATAACATGGGATTTCTGTTCATATTAATGAAAGCGTAACAAATCGTTTCGACCTCTGCAGCCCTGTGCAGCCAATTAAAACGCCTTTCGTTCTAATTTGTTCAGTGATTCCGAAACATAAACTTGAGTATAAGATTTAAAAAATCTACCTATAGTGACTTTCATAATTCAACTGGCTCTTAATTCAGCCATATACTCGTAGCTAGCTGTTATACTTAAAAGTAAATCGACTTTAATTTGCATTCCGTTTTTTCGAAAAGGATTTCGCAGGAATCCGCGCACACTTCAGATCCCTACAGTGTTTCTCGCAATAACGCGACAACACTAAAGCATTCTATCACGACTGGAGTGGAGTAGCGCACGTGCCCCTTGCATTATTCACAATGGCAAATGCAATGCTTTGCTCGCACGTGACTTATCTATCTGGTGCCAGAAGAATGTTTCATCGAGCGGAAAAATTCCATGTACCTACTGGCTAGCTGCCCTTTAAAGTGGTGAATCTAATAAGTTGTACAAGTTAGTACTGCACCTAACACGGCTTTGAAAGACTATCGCTATTTGAATTTAATTTAAAGACAAGACAAAATCCCAGAGTTCAAAGAAGCACACCATCCTGAAAAGCTAATGATCTTACTCGTACCTACCTACCAAATTAATAGTAGTTATACAAAAACATTAGGTAATCTTGGAGCGAAATAATAATACTAGTTGTGGGCAGTAGAAAAAATAAATATGTTACCGAATAATTAATATACATAGGTCTCAAAGTAAAGCATCGTTATTTCATAATTATACAGGCTGGAAAAAATCAATGGGCCCTGGAGGGCAACTACCTTAAATCCTTTAGCTAATTGTACTGAAAAGAAACAATCCTTTTTTTTAATGAATTAAAACTGCATTCAAATATGTTTTTAAACTTCGCTTGTCTCACCCGGGAAACGAACTAACTAAAAATTTTAAAAAAAAAAACACTCTATTTTATTATACAAATCGGTAGAATTATTGTTCAGGATAAAATTTATCTAACAAACATTTGGCCTTACACTCATCTCTTGTCCGAGATACCATGAAATTGAATATTTATTAACTTACCTAGTATTTTTTACTTGTTAGTAAAATGATACCAACGTTATAATCCAGACACCATAAAAAAGAAAATCTTTAAATTAACTTACCTAGTATTGTTTACTTGTTAGTAAAATGATACCAACGTTATTATGCAAAGACACCATAAAAAGAAAAAATCTTTAAATGGTAAAATCTATGCATAATTCCTTCTTACACGAGGCGTTCTGATGAAAAGATTAAAAATGGAACGTATTTTTTATGCAACGCGGGGTAAACGAACCCAAATGTTTATTAGACAAATTTTATCCTAAACAATAATCATATTGACTCGTATAATAAAATAGCGAGTTTTTATTTTTAATTTTAGTTG
>NC_133488.1:10040636-10061536 GCF_025370935.1 Choristoneura fumiferana | reverse complement strand
TCGACGGACTCCGCACTAGACTCTGGGCCTGTATCGCGGAGACCAGAGAATTTACAATTTACAGCAGTTACTTAAGTAATTGAACTACTTAATACTAAGTTGACACAAAGCAAATTCTTAACCTAAAGTGGGGTGTGTGTCTGTGGTGTGTGTGTGTGTGTGTGTGTGTGTGTGTGTGTGTGTGTGTGTGTGTGTGTGTGTGTGTGTGTGTATGTGTGTGTGCGCGTGTGTATAAGTGTGTAAATTTAATTACAGGCTGCCTGCAATAACCTCCTCAGTTTCATCGTAGCTAAGAGTCATCAACCAAGTTTCAATAACTTTTTTGAGATTTTTTGGGATATTTTTTTCATATTTCTTATATGCTTACACGCTTTATTGTAAATGTATGTATGGGAGTAAGGTGGCAATCGCCTCGCAAATTTGTTCTTATGGTCGGTGTCGGTATTTTATATTTGCGTTGTTTGGTAAGGTTTTGCAAAATCTTTGGATGAGACAGTTAACTTGTGGATTACTGTAGTTACTTTTGAAATAAATAATTGACGTACACGTAAGACTTTAGCTACACAATAAAGTTCATTAGTGGGGAATCTGCGAGGTTTACTTAGCATGACCTTAAGCACTGCTCGTTGAGCAGTCTCCAGTTCTCTCAAAGTAGTTTTAGCGATGCCACCCCATGCCAACAGGCAGTATGTAAGGGCAGACTGGCATAAGGCTTTATAAACTAATGTAATATATATTTAGGTGCAGATTTACGTAGGGACTTGACGATAAAAATAGTTTTTCTGATTTTACCAGCTAATGAGGAAACATGTTCTTTAAAAGAAAGATTTTTATCAACTACTACACCAAGATACTTAAATGTCAACATTTTCTGTGGATGGACAGTTACAGTTTAAAGATGGATTAGAGTTCGGTGAGCATGAGTGTATTCTAAGTTTAATCGTTTCAGGTGGGCTAGAAGAGCGTGTTTTGTGAAAGGGGAGGAATTTTGTCTTTTTTACATTTAATGTTAAAAGGTTTTTACTTAACCAAAGCGCAATTTTAGACATTTCCTTTTCAGCTGTTTGTAAGACAGCGTCCCAGGAGTTTTCGTGGAATAGAATAACCGTGTCATCAGCGTAGCATATTAGGTCTGATTCTTGAATTGGGATGTTAAATATATCATTCATGTAAATAGCAAAAAGAGTTGGACCTAGTATGCTACCCTGAGGGACTCCATAGCTTACAGGGAGCTGTTCGCTAACTAGAGATCCGACTTTTACACACTGCCTACGATTCGTGAGATAACTGCGGAACCATTCAAGTGTAATACCTCTAATACCCATGCTGGCGAGTTTTTGTAGCAGTATTGGAATCGAGACTGTGTCAAATGCCTTAGCTAGGTCAAGGAAGACGCCGAGGCAACATTTATTTTGATCTAAATAATAAGCTATTCGTTTTGTTAATAGTACTACGGCGTCTTCCGTTGACTTCTTTCGTCTGAACCCAAACTGTTTATCAGCAAGAAGGGATTGGTTTTCCAGATATTCTACTAGACGCTTGCTTACTATTTTTTTAGGAGTTTGGAAAATATGCTTAACAAAGTAATGGGTCTGAAATTAGTTGGGGACGTTTTATCGCCATCTTTGTGTATTGGTGACACAACGCCCAGCTTCCATACGTTAGGAAACCTCCCATTTGCTAAACTTAGGTTAAAAATATGCGTCAAAGGTGCTACTATATATGGATGGATCAGTTTGATTAGCAGAGGAGTATATCCATCGAAACCAGGGGCGCTACCCAGCCGAAGGTCTTTGATTAATTTCAGTAACTTCTTTATCGTCAGTAGGTAAAAGAAACATGGAGTTTACTGGAGCATTATTATTGCTGACTTCGGCTGCGAGAGTATTTTCAGTCATTTCTAGTTTATTTAACGTTTCGTCTGCTAGCATTTTACCAATCTTTGAAAAATATTCGTTACAAGCATTTAACGAGTTAATTGGATTAGCGGAACAGAGGAGAGATGCGGCGTCATTTTTAGTCTTTGAGATCTTGCATATACTTTTAATGTTGTGCCAAAGCTTCTTAGGATCATTTTTGCTGTCTAGTAAGAGTTTATTCTCGTAACTAGATTTAAGCCTATGCAGTAAATTTGTGAGAAAGTTACGGTATCTTTTATAAGTTACTTGAAGAATAAGGTCATTTGGATTTTTTCTAGCCTGAAGGTGGAGGAAGTCGCGGTTACGCTGACATTTTATCAGGCCAGGAGTAATCCATGGCTTGACATTAAATCTAGTTCGAGATACAACAACATCTTTCATGTTTGTGCGAATAGCATTATTTAATGTATTAACCAGAAATGTTGTTGCACTGTCTACATCATTTGTTTCGAAGATAGGTGACCAGTCTACAGATTTTAAATTGTTAACAAGCGCAGTGTGATCTATTATAGTTTTTGTGCGTTTGGGTGCATCAGGGTTAAGCTTTACTCTGGGTAATCCTAAAATACATAAATCATGATCTGTAATACCAGACTGCGCTACAAATCCATTACCTCCGATTCCGTTTTTGACAAAAATATGGTCTAGACAAGCTTGTCCTCTAGTTGGAGTTGTGATAGCGGGGAGCAGTAAGTGCTCGGTAAGAAGACACAGGTATTCAGAACATTGCTCACTTTAGTGGGAAGTTACAAATATCTAAGTTCAGGTCACCTGCTACAATCGTAATTTTGCTGTTGTTCCCTTCTCGCAATAATGTTTCCAAGGACGTTAAAAATTCGTCTATTAATGAAGGATGGAGAGCGATAAATACCTATTATATTTACATCTTGTTCCTAGGGAGATTTTTAAACAGTTGCAATCGTTCATCAGAGGTTCTGACACATTTGCGTTCCATGAGTCACTGATGTAAACTACTACGCCACCACTTTTGTTTATGAACTTTTTTGTACGATGACTGTAGTATCCATCGATCACAGGTAAGTACATGCCTTCTGCAAGCCAGCACTCAGTTAGTACGATAACGTCAAAGGTTACTTTTAATCGCTTTAAGGTTACAATAAACTCGTTAAAATTCTTTTGAATACTGCGTATGTTGAAAGTGAGGATTTTAAATTGTGAATTAGAAACCGAAATAGCTTCACCACACTTCTCCAGGCTCTCAAACGTGCGACAGTTGATTTTCAGTAGTTGATCTGCTTCTGTTACGTAGTCCAGTTATCTAGTTTGTTTAAGTAAAAATTAGACAAGGTCAGTATAAAGTTAGCGCTTGAGAGACTGTTACGAAGTGTTGCCAGCTGATCGGTAAAATTAGGTAATGCCTGTATGTAGTGAAAATTAATTACATTAGTGTAGAAAAAGTGTGTGAGTGAGTGTGTTGTGTGTGTATGTGAGTGTAGTATGTATAGTAAGTATTTAATATTATTTATACTAATGTTGAGATCAGTTCGTGGAATAAAATATAATATTTTAACTTATAAGAAAAATAATTATTATTGCGAAAACAAGTTTACGTGGTTCTATCCTGTCCGGCTTGTCCAGCCGGTCCAACCCTTTGTTCCAGGTCGTCCAGAGAAGATATGCGGGAGCTCGGCTTGTTGTCATTTTCGCGAACGTAGATGACACCGTTCCGAGTCCAACAGTAGCGGAAGCCGTTTGCAGTAGCCCGCAGCCTGGCTTCGCGAAATAACAATCTATTTTCTCGCGTGAGTCGTTCATTTACATACAGCTTCCGCGGAGCTCCGCCTACAATAGTTTCCGATGTCAGGTGCGTCTGGCTTTTGCAGCCTTAAGTAGTTCGTCTCTCTTTTGCCGGCGTAACAGTTTAACTCGAATTGGGCGCGGCTTATGGTCGTCATTACTATTGAGTTTAGAGCCCCTTGGGCGCATGGGTCCGACTCGGGCGATGTCGTCGACGTCCGTTTCCAGCAATTGAACCCCGATAATTTGTGATGTTGTGAGCAATATATGGGTGAGGTTCTCAGTATCACTCTCTGGCACACCAACGATCTCCAATTCGTTCCTCATCGAATGTTGTTCTTGAGCATTGACTTGTTGTTGTAGGTGAGCTACAGATGATTTTAATGTAGCAATTTCAAAGTCTGCCTGTTCGAGCTTCGTCAAAAATGCGCGTGTTTATCAGTCAGGGAGACCGATAGGATCGATATCTGCTCTTTAAGTTCAATGACCTCTTGTCTAAGTAAACTTATTTCATTATTTTGAGTTTTCATCTCGCTTAGGTCTTGTCTGAGTTGACGCGCCTCGGCGAGAGCGTCAGGGGTTTGAATCTCGTCGTTGGACTTCCCTTTATTAAGCTTCGAGTTCTTACTCATGGTTGTGTTATTGTTTCGCAGAAACTATGAAGGAGGTTAGTTCACGTCGCATGCACCTTTACATGTGTCTTGGTAAGTTAGTAGGTATGCAAGTCTCATTTAAAATTTATAAAAATGATTGTTTTACAGAAAAGTTAGTTATTATTATCATTCACGAGTTCTAGTTAACCAGCGCGGCATTCCTAGAACTCAACACAGCTCAAAGACGTGCGGGTGAGAGCGAGAGGGCCAGTCGTGCGGAGTGCGTGCGAAGCGAGAAGCGGCAATTCCAAGAAGCGGCCGATCGTGAGCTCGACGCGCAGGAATATTTTGGAATTTGGAAGTTTTGAAGATGTTTTGTTTAATATCTCGTACAGCACTGTGAATATTGTAATTTCGTTTTCACTAATAGTTACCTTTGTCCTCTAACTTTATTTTTTATGACGGTCACTGAAGCTAAACACCGCTTTTAAACTCTATTTTACGAATAAAATTCACGGAGCAAAGCGACGACGATGTTCACTGTACGGTTCCCGCGCGCCGAGCCAAAGAATGGATAGACCGATTGCACTCCAAATACGACTCCGCGGTGGCGCAATGTAAGGCGCGATATTATACTATGCGCATAATCAATGCACAGAACTCATGCAAGACTATGTGGGATATTAAACAGGGAGCGAGTAAGCCGGACGACCTGCCGCGGATATCACAGAGATCGCGGTCGACTCGAATGGTCGGAAATACAGTTCTAAACAGGACGTAGTTAATGCAATAAACGCTAGGTTTGCGGGCGCCGCAGCGGCGTGCGGCGCGCCCGCGGCCGACCTGGGCGCGTGCGCCAGTGCTGGCCGCGGCGCGCGCGCCGGCGGACCGCTCCATGAGACTCACTCCCTTTACTCGCGACGAGGTGTATCGGATAATCTCCGCGAAGATATCGCACAAACCGTCGAAGGACGTGTACAACGTGTCATGGAGCTATTAAACAGTGTGGCCGATACTATGTCACCAATTTGGCAGTTTTATAATAACATGTTTGAGGAAGGTATATTTCCGGAAGCATTGAAAGCTAGTAAAATCTCTCCCCTTTTAAAGGAAAAGGAAAGAGAGAGAGAACATTGATGGTTATAGGCCGGTGTCTATAGTACCGGCCACGGCGAAGGTCTTTGAATATGGTCTGAGCTCGCGACTTACAGAGTACCTCACATCAATAAATGCGCTGTCAGATAGCCAATATGCGTACAGATGTGGCGCTCGACGACCGACTTGGCTCGTGAGATTGTGAGTGAATCACTAATGCTTTGGAAGACAGACAGCAAGTTGCAGTTCTCTGTTGTGATCTTTCCAAGGCCTTCGCGTGGCTGACCATCAATTCTTGCGACAAAGATGGAGCATTACGGATAAGAGGAAATGCGCATAATCTTTTAACGGACGTTCTACGTGGTAGATCGCAGATTGTTGTGGCGACGGGGACGAATCAGGTCGCACCCACTGACCACGGCAATGGGCGTGCCCAGGGGATCCTCGGTGTCAAATATTCTTTTTCTCTATTTTGTTAAATGACTTGCCTGAATCTGTTTCGGCGGCCAATATTTTGATGTATGCCGACGACGTTGCTGGGATTGTTGCGGCTCCAAATGTTGACTGTCTGGAAAATCGGCTGAATGATGCCGCAAACCAGCTATCTCGTTGGTTTAGATTAAATGGTCTGGCCCTTAATCTGACTAAAACACACTTTATTCATTTTTATTTGGGAAGTAGGACTCCCAGACCACTTCAGGTTCAAGCTGAAGGCGTAGTTGTGGAGCAGGTGCGATTTACGAATTCCTAGGTTTCCAGATTGACAGCAAACTTATTGGGGATCTCACATAGATAAGCTGTGTTGTTGCGTTGGGGAGTGCTTGCTTGGCATTGCGCCGCCTGGCTCGAGTTGTTCCACGGTACGCGGTGCGGACGTGCTACTTCGCCACAATACATTCACTCCTTCAGTATGGCGCCGAGTTGTGGGGCGTGCGGCTGATTACCAGCGTGTATTCAGGTTGCAAAAGAGAGCTGTACGGGCAGTCGTTGGGGTGAGTCAGGAGACGTCAGCAAGAATGTATTTTAAGGAGTTAGGAATACTCACACTGCCCTCGCTTGTAATATTCCAAACTGGTGTATATCTATATAGTAATCTGGTGCAAGTATGGTAGGCGCGCTGATATGGCAACCCACTCGCTGCGTAACCCTCAAAGGCTCCGTCCAGTCAAACGACGGCTCGCTAAGTCCGGCAATGTGACTCATGTTGTAGGCCCGACGGTGTACAATAAGTTGCCCGAGTCAATTACTTCGGCTCCGTCGTTAGACATTTTTAAAAAAGACTGAAAAACTGGCTTGTCGAGCACACATTCTACAATTTTGATGAGTTCCTTAAATTTCAGCCAACGGCTATTATTTACTGAAATTATTTAATTAATTAGTTCTTAGAATATATTAGATTAATTAACAAAATGACATGTAATAATGATTATTACCAATAAAAGAGTATGAGTATGAGTATGAGTATGATAATGACGACCTTCCATATAAATTTCATCCCCTATTCCATCCCACAGGTCGAAATTTCAAAAAAGCTCAACCAAATATCGACTTACTTCTATTAACTGCCTAAACGCCAAGTTTCATGGTTTATCTTCGACAGCGACGAGCTTCCACCATATAAACTTTCATCCCCTATTTCAACCCCTTAAAGCCTCTTTTTCGCAATAAAGATAGCCTAGTTTCTTTCCCAGATTCTATCTCTGTACCAAATTTCATCATAATCGGTTCAGCGGTTTAGGCGTGAAACGTAACAGACAGACAGACAGTCAGACAGACAGAGTTACTTTCGCATTTAAGTATAATATTAGTATGGATTAATTGCCTAAATGCCAAGTTTCATGGTTTTATCTTCGACAGCGACGAACTTCCACCATATAAACTTTCGTCCCCTATTTCAACCCCTTGAAGCCTCTTTTTCGCAATAAAAGATAGCTATGTTCTTCCCAAGGTCTATTCTATCTCTGTACCAAATTTCATCAAAATCGGTTCAGCGTTTTAGGCGTGAAAGCGTAACAGACAGACAGACAGACAGGACAGACAGACAGACAGACAGACAGAGTTACTTTCGCATTTATAATATTAAGTATGGAAGTATGGATTTAGCCTTAGTATTTCGAGTAAAAACAATAAAAAAGCATCATTGCGACAGTCCCTCTTTGACATTAATATCAGTTTACTTGCAATTAACTGTAGTTAATTTGTACTTGCACTATTCACGGTTAACTTGGTTTTAATTAACTTGTAATGTTTGTATGATACGTAAGTACTTACATAAATGCAAGCAAGTTAAATAAAAGCTTGTATGCATGTACGTATGTATGTATGTATGTGCGGGTTAAATTTTTCAAACTTAAATTGACCTGTGGTCGAATTTACTTCAAATTGTTTAAACTTACCTATGTAAATCTTGGTGACAACACTTTAATCTGGCAGTGACATCCTGGAAGTCCGGCTAGGATCGTATTGCAGGACCAAACTCCTTAATGGAAAATGACAATGACTTCAAATTTAGAATGGAAATGTAATTTAATGACAATGCAGTACAACAGTCAGGTAAAAGTACAGTCAGCTAACTGACGAATATTTGACTTGACAAATATTATAAAATACTGGGAAACTTAATTACGAAACACAATGTAATCTATTTGTAGATATATAGATAAAGTACTATACAGAGCGGAAATAACAGACCGCACTGCATAAATTCCGTAATGCTTGTAATTAACGAAATAATACGAGCCATGTCGGAATATTAATTAACCAGTAGCATCAAAGAGAAATGTTGTGCAACCGAACGTGTGAAACGTTTTTATTGCCTTACATATGCATTTGTGTTCAAGCAAAATTATGGCCTATTATGTAAAATCAATTTGCGTATAATTTTAAGGCAACAGAAGCGTCAGGTTGGCACAATAGGAGTCCGAAAGGCTGTCAGCTAACTCTTTATCGAATAGGCTTTGCAATTTAACGAGGGATTGCTGCCAGCCTTTGAGCACCGCGCACTAGGACGTTTTTATTTTTGATTTAGTTTTGAGCAATAGTTATAACTTGACGATTTTGTTTGTTACAAAACACTTTTGTAAAAAAATACCATGATTCCTTGCGTACTAAAAACAAATCAAATCTGAGTTCATTGTTTTTTTATATAATTGAAATAAATCCTAAATAACAAACCATTGCCCCTCGTCTAGGTCTTATGTCCTGCATTTGTTTAAAAAAATACGTTAGTAAGAATTAAGTTCGATTATTAATTTTGTTCTAACAGTTGGAAACTTTTTGTAAGGCAGATATCAGAACTATGTTCTTTACTAATAACATCTATTCTTTATCTTGAATAATTGATCAAATTGCGTGAAAAGTTAGACATAGTTTATACTAAACAAAAATATTTAAGCTTTGGCAAAAATGACACACTTAGTACTAAGGATCATCATGGAATTAGTCACTAAAGTAAATTTATTGCTAGGTATATATAGGCTTCATTTCAGTTAATAGTTAATAGTCTTAGAATAGTAATTACAATCTTTTAAATTACTGACATCCGTTGGTGATCAATGGCGATGTTTTTATTTTACTCGTGAAATCATTACCTAAGTCAAAAATATTACAGTCCTCTTTTATTGCCCTACATATTTATACAAAATTACACATAATAACGTCTGTCAAAGAAACTACAAGGCATAATTGAATACAGAATACTCTATTGTGACAGGTACTTTGTCCAAGGCGCTCTGAGTAATTTCATTGCCAACGTTCTTTGTGAGAAAAATATTTCAAAGAAGCTAGGAGATAGTACACGGAATATGTAAGAAAGAAAGTCACACTCTGTTACAGGTGAATGTATCTAACAATGGCATTCATAGTTTGATAATTTTTAATTAGCTAAAGCATATTTGACTGTGGTTGTGCCACTTAGAGCAAAACCTTTCCAATGATTTGTCTCAAAAAAAATCTACAACTATCTGAGTACTGTACACGCAAACGTTCCGCTATAGGCGCTGTTCGTGTTTCCATACAAATTGAAATTGTAACGCGAACGCTATCGAGATGTATTTTGTAACCGAAAACTTACACTAAGGGCACTGGAGTTAAAATGAAGTGAGTTGAAAGTTGTATTCATGCGTATGAGTTTAGAAAATTTGATGTCGTGATGATGAGAACTCGAATGACATCATCAGTGCTAGTTGCTGTCGTAACAGTTCATATTTTGACGACTAGATGGCACAGCTCTCTACAATATACCTCTAAGGGGCTGTTTCACCACCCATTGATTAATTTTAACTGACGGATAAATGTGATGCCGTCTCTGTTTGTTTCGTTCGAATAGACTTTGATCATATCGGCATGGTAACAATTACCGAATTTTGGGATTATGATTTAAAATAGACAGTGAATTATATTTTACAAGACAACAATTATTTAATTCAACAAAATCTATTTTCCGAAAACTAAGGAACAGTTTTCCAATGTAAGTAATAGATTTCCAGAGTCACAAACTTCCACCTTTTTTTTCAAGTAATGACAAACACAAAATGACAGCATTTAATTTTAATACTAGTACATGTAGGTATTCACGGTGACTATATGAAAATTAAACAGTGTCTTCTATTAGTACGTATATTATTTTTTCCACCAGCGACATAAATCAATACACGACCAATAGCTGAACCACTCAGCCGATTAAAATCAGATTCCGTGTCGTGTCAATCAAATTCATGGCACTGTTAAATATTAGAAAAAAGAAAAAAATATTTTGTTTCAATAAAAAAAAATGAAAAAATTCCGTACCAAAAGGATGATAAGCGGAACCCTATTACTGTCACTTTGCTGTTCGTCTGTCTGTCTGTCACAAGGCTGTATGTCGAAAATCGTAACAGATTGGTAGCTGAAGACATACTGTGTTATTTTTATTGTAGAGCACAAACATGTCAGTGAACATATATAAAGTTTTAACCATCGACCAAAAACTCTGTTTCGTTGACTGTTGTGACATTTTTATTTACAAAATGCTTTATTATGCGTTTGCGAGGTTATAATATGTTCGTGTTGTTCTGAAATTCCGCGTCGCAATCAGCTTTAATTAGTGCATCGGATAATTTAGTTTGCAGAGCGTTCGTTATGCTACTAAGTGGACAGACTAAAGCCGTCTTAGGGTAATCTAATACCTACTTCAATTTTGTTTAGAATATTTTAACTCCAGAGGGGCTATCGGACGTTTAGAATGAACGAAACTGACCTAATTCTAAATATTGTCATATAGAAAATAAACTTTGTATTAAACAAAAATGTAGAACGTCGTTTCGAATTTAAATTTGTATGTTTAAAATGTAGTATGTTCGATGTGGCGTTTTTCACGACAAATTGAAAAGCATTCTGAGGCTGTATTATCATTATCAAAAGCGCTGACTCGTGACGTGATGTGACAGAAAGACGTGGTGAAAATGATTGTGGTGACAATTGTGTTAGACAATAATGCCTCAGCTTTGTAGTTGAGCACTGAACTAACTGTATCGTGCGTGATGCACTGTAAAACCTTTTGACAGAACAAGTCAATGTCAATGGCAAGTCAATGGCACTATGCAATTACAATGCTTGACAAGGGAATTGAATTGAACTTTTTGCTACAACATTCTGCAGTGAATCAATAATTAAATAGTTTGATAGTATGTACAATTCAATCGACTTAATTAAGTACAATATTGTCATGTTGCTTCTCCATAATAACAGTTCAGTAGGGGGCAGCAATATAAAAAATATAATTTATTGTCTTGGTACGTAGTTTATTGATAATTCTGGACTGCCACACGTTACGCCAGAATTAATCAGTTATTAGCAATCTACTCACTTTGCTAATGTATAGTTCTGCATGTCGTGGGTCTGTTGATAAGGGGACTTAATTCTACTTATGGATGACCTCTATTTACATTTAGAGATTCACCGGTATTTCCTTATGTAAACAACGAAAATAACTTAATATTGTGCGTGAAAGAGGATCATGCACCTATTCAAGATATGTGGTGATCCGTATGATTATATTTTCACCTTTTCTATGGCAACGATGGATGTAATAACTTTTACTGCGTACGATTTAAAAGCGACTTTAAGTATATTCTATTTCATGATTTAATTTAGCTTAGCGGTACCCCCCCATCTGGTATAATCTTGTTTGCCCGAAACTCACTTAGCATAACATTATTGTATTAAACTTTTTTAACAGCATAATTACTTCGCATTAAATGAACTTGGCATAACTAAAATTTCGCATAAGTCTAATTTCGCATAACGAAACCATCGCACTATATCCCAAGAAAAACCCCACACAGAAACGGATTGCAAGCAGGAAATAGATTGGGTCAGGTTAAGACTGTGAACTCACAAAGAAATGAGCTGGTACCACCAAATTAGGTTAAGTTAGGTTAGAACTGCGACCGCAACTTACACGACGCAAGATCTCGAGTTAGATTTTGTTTGCAATACATAAGATGCCACTTATTTGCCAACTCCATTGACTATATATTTATTTGTTTCAAAGCTACTAAAAATCTTATAAAAATAATTATGGTTTTCAGGGCAAATAAGTTTTTTTTTTTATTTGAATCGCGTACCAATTATAGTGTCAACTAGCATTTCATAATCATATTATTAATTCCCGAGATCTAAGAAATAATTCCTGTATAAATAAATAACGTGTTGCTGGAATGGAGACTGAGTGAGCCCCCATACCTACTAACGTTCATTGATACATTTGTATCAAAGGTGTTGCATTAGTAATGACTTAATGTATTTCCACCAGTAAAGTGCTCGACAAGTGAAATGGGTGACTGAATTGTTGCTAAACCATTAAAATTAATGTCGTGTGTTTCTCGGTCGATATAGCGAGAATTATTGTCCTTAAAACGCTTCTTAAAACATATATATACTTGTTTAGTGGAAAATTAAGGTTATTAATGAAATCTAATTTAAATAAAAAGAATACACCAGGCAAGGGTACCTTTGCTGCTGGTGTAAGTAAAATATACTTACTAAATGTGTTGTTAATTGGCAAGTCTAGAGTGTGAAATTCTTCAATTACTTTTTGCCCAAACAATATTTCGATTTTATTAATAAAATGAGGCTGGGTAACATTACACTAGTAACTTTCATTTTACTAATTCTAACTCTAATTTATTGAATCAGGCGTTACTTTGCGGAGGTCCATATCAATGAAGTAAAAGAATTTCCTTGCTCACCCGCGACCTTACGATAGCTAAGCTTATGCAAAATATGCGTGCGTTGTAATGACTGCAGTAAAGTATATGTTGGTCAGACAGGTCGCAGTTTTAATGCTAGATTTAAAGAGCATGTTTCGGCATATAGGAATGAGCATCCTGATAAGTCGAATTTGGCCAAACATTTGTTGGAACTAAATCATTCTTTATCGGACTCAGATTCGTATGAAGTGTTACATTATTGTGGCAAGGGGTTTCGTCTCGATGTTTTAGAATGCATGGAGATAATTAGATACAACAGTATGGGGTCTATTATTAATGAGCAGGTAAATTTAGTTTCATCTCCCTTGCTACGGCTTGGATCTAATTTCAGCAATGGTAGTTAATAAAACATGCCTTGACAGTAAATAAATAAAAATCAAGGAAGTTTTGAAGGACGGTTAAAAAATTTATTAATAATTTGTGGGTAGTTTTGTTTTGTTTCATAAAACGTATGTGGGTACTTGGGGAGTTACAGTGACAAGTTAAAATGGTGGTTGTGGTTCGTTAGTCTAACAACTGGTAGCATAGTGTACGGTTGTGTCACTCTGAAGATGAGCTCTGGTTGAGTTCAAAACGCGTCAGTGTAGTGGTGGTGGTGATAGATGGGTTTGTGTAATTTGTGTGTGTTCTTACAGTGTGGAGGTGGAGGAACTGCATGAACACGCATATTTTGCATAAGCTTAGCTATCGTAAGGTCGCGGGTGAGCAAGGAAATTCTTTTAGTTCATTAATTCTAACTCTGTCCCATGCAAGCGAAGAAACAAAAGTTTGTATTTATTACCTATAAATATTATACCAGCTTTTGTGCGCGACTCCGTTACGCTATCCCCCGGGATCTTAGTAGTTTTCCGGGACAAAACTATCCTATTCAGGGTGTCAAACAATCTCCATACCAAGTTTCATCTAATTTTATAATTTAAATTCTTGCTTTGTTCCATGTACCTTGGTTTTAGATAGAACCTTTAAGCTTACGCTTTACGCTTGCTTGCTTTTTTTTTGCTTTTTGTTGCGCTTTTTTTATTAGTAATGACCGCGATATCATTAAACATTGTATTGCAAGTTTCATCTAAATCAGTTCAGTGGCTTAAGCATGAAGAAGTTTCAACAGAAGATTCATACAGAATTACTTTCCCATTTGTAAATTAATAAAGGTTTTCTTCGTATTTTGCAAACATTTCAAGTAGATTTATTGAAGCAAGTGGATTTTAATGATAATACAAAGTACTAAAGTTACCTTTCCCACAGTTATAAATTCACCCGAACCTCTGGCTTTCTGCCTGCGGCTCACATCCCTGTCTATCCTTAATTTGAAAATACGCAAACACGGGAAAATGTCGGTCGTGCTTGCCACCCCTCAACGTTCGCTTTAATGAGCTCCATTTTTTTATACTAAACAAAAATATGTCATTGTCATGAACAAAGTTTCTTTTCGCATTACTTAGTCTCTTTTCTTGTTTTATTACCCAGTTTGGTGCAAGATTTAAACAAGGTCTTTGAGAGTATACATTCGTTTAAGTACCATATTTCCGCGTTCGTGGTATCCACTTAGGTGGTTTTTTTTTTGCAACTATGACATTTATTGTAAAATCAAGTGCAACTTTAAATTAAGGTTAACCTTTTAAAACCTTTTTTTAAACCCTTCCTAAGATATTAAAAATTCTCGATGCAATACAATATCTTGTATTTTTTTAAGTAGTGTATTAATTAGTGTAAGTTCTTTATAATTTTAAAAATGATTTTCTACGCAGTAAAGAAAAAGTTTACTCACCCAACTTTACTATTTTGTTCTTTCTCTTCGGAGCCAGCGGTATTCCTTCGACGAGTTGATACGAAAATCTTGCTGCACAGTAAAATTGGTGATCTGTCGCTGTTCTGCGTCGATTTCTTTCATTTTGTGAATAATTAGTGCAAATGAAATAAGAGTTTACACGAGAAGTGCAGAAGCAGCGATATCCTGTGACATACCAGCTATTGAAAAAAAAAACGCCTTTGACAAGTATTTGCTAGCAAGTATATGCTCTGATGAAAAAATAGGTTAGTTCTATTGACAATGTTTCCATGGACCTGACCAGAACTATCTGCCATAGGAATTTATTAAAGAACCTAATGAAACTATTATAGATACCTACTCAAGGGTCAGTCAAATTTTAAGTTTCTAGCTTCAGTGATTTAGGTTTTGCTACCAGGCTATTGTGTTGTCTACCGGTTAATCATGGTTCCCTGTTATAGATTTAGATTGACAATAATTCCAGATGAATTAAGACATGTATATACCAGTCATAGTACTTACTATTTACTTATTTTATCAATTGTGAGTGTACAAAAATTGTTTGCATACTTACATACCCACTATTACATTTGGGACGTACCCTTATAGCTTCGATTATTGTATTGTTTTTTAAACATTAGGTATGTCATATATAGGTACATGAAAATGAAACAATGAATTCCTTGTAATTTTTAGAAATGACTTTAATTTTCCTTTTACCGTGAAATAAGTACAGACTTTTAAAAATCTTAGTCGATAATTTATTCACAATTGTTTGTAATATTAGTTATGTTATCGCTATATTGTACACAAGGAAAATAATTACCTTAATATTACGTTATACAGTTTGCGAACGCTTATCTACTGTTTTTACAACCTATATCACATTTCATTTTATATTTTATTTATTACATTAACAGTACTTACAGGCATGTAAGTTATGTTTTGGGTCAATCAACTTTTTGTTGTTTGTTATTCTGTCCCGTTGTCCAAGAGACAACAGTGACAGAGTTTCTTAAAAAACTGCTTTGATATATGCGACTAATATGCTTAGGAGATAGTCTATAAAAAATGAGCTTGTAACTATGACAAAAAATTATAATCGATGAATTTTAAGCAGAGAAAACATGTACAAACTCGTGGTTTTAAATAGTTGTCCAGGGAACGTAACCATGGTAACGAGGTACAAGAATAAGTTGATGGACCCTTTTCCAAATATTTTTTTCTACTATTGAAAAAATATTGGCTTATATAATATAGTGGGATATTATAGTACAAAGGATTCCTGCCTGTGTCTTAAATATTCTTAGCCAACCAATAATAGTAACTATTTGTATCTATAATTAATATGAGACATAAATATTGATGACAGCATATAATCCTTCAGACGTAAACATAGTGAATAAGAAAGCAAACATTTCAAATGTTTAAGTGATAAATGTCTTGCAAATTTTTAAACCAACCCGAAATACAAGAAAAACAACAAAAAACCTCTGTTCAATAAACTTAAACAATACTGGTCTTACTTACAATAAAGTTAGATTTTTGTGTGTAAGGCCATACTTTAATTAAAAATGTTTATGTCAGCGCATTATTTTGCTTTAATACTTGATGTAGTTAACGAACAAGTTGTTTTATCTATGAACATATTAAATAATATAATTAAAATTTAATTTTAAAGACAGATGATGAGAATAAGCTCACCGCAACCGCATTTACAGAAGACATTTAAATTAAACTACTGTTATGTCCACACACTTCATACGCTCGCTATTTTCACTCTTCAATAATGAACTGTTTACATTGTATCTTAAAACTGTATTGTCAAGCATTTTATATACATTTAGATATGTTATTTGGGTACACAGTTCTATCCAATAATCAAAATAAAATTAATTAGAAATTTCATCGGTTTCAGGAAAAAACTTATTCAACATAATTTCTTAAACATTTATATTGCACAATTAATTACCTAGTTGCAGATAATTAATTTTAATGAACACGGCATTTTAGTTTCAATATT
Source organism: Choristoneura fumiferana (assembly GCF_025370935.1). Taxonomy (NCBI): domain Eukaryota; kingdom Metazoa; phylum Arthropoda; class Insecta; order Lepidoptera; family Tortricidae; genus Choristoneura; species Choristoneura fumiferana. The sequence goes on along the minus strand of NC_133488.1, from coordinate 10,045,130 downwards.
ATTTACATTTAGCCCCAAAGGAAAGAACACTATGGTCTTAATTTAAATGTAATTTCATAAATGTCCGAAGCCAGTATCTGTTTTTTATTGTTACAATGATTAAATTTTTTAAAAGCACAGTTTCATGATCATTATTTTCTTAAGATCCGCCAAATATTAGAGGCACTTTTGCCAAATCAGTCTTCTTCATAATTATACACAAGAAACACATTTATTTAGTTATTATAAATTGCTTTCCACTATACAGTTGTTTCTATAAGATCCGGAGAGGGTCAACAGAAATTGTCCTTAAGATCAGGATAGCCTAGATCGGGCATGGCCCTTCTGGAGCCGTTGCCCCGAGAGCTGTCGCGCGTGCCTCGCCCGGCGCGACCTAAACTAGCGTACCTTGTATCTGCGAGCTTATCCCTTTGTGCTACCTCGTCGTAATACCTCGCGTCGTTCAGACCCGCGCAATACTTTTGACTTAAGCTGTATTTGTCTATAGTGGCGTATTTTTGCACAGTTGCGTATTGGCGAGTGCCTTCTGGCACACCGTTTGTTTTTGCTCGATCGTAGGGTCTTTCTTCCGGTGGTAAAGCGTCGTCTAACCTAGCTTTGAACTCTTTGTCTTTTCTTCGTCTCCTTCGGCATGCACAAAGGGCTACTGTGATAGCACACAGGAGTAGACCGACACCAGCCGCCGCCGCTACGTATGGGGGTGGCAGAGTTATACGGAAGGAACAGTTCGAATCATCTTCATCGTAGCCGGATGGACAGTGTGGGCTTCCATCACACCACAAAGACAGTGGAATGCATGCGTTGAGTTCAGGACAGCTACAAAAAAGTAAAAACAAAATATTGATGACAACTTCCAATAGATTAAAATGAACTATTTGTAAATAAACGAATATTAAACATTAAAACTTACTTGTATCGACATTCCAACGAAACAGAGTGAGGCATGACATTAGAATCCGGATCATGTTCGAACAAAGTTGCTTCATTACCTCTATCCATTTAATCGAATAATCCGCTGGCTCATGTTGCAGAAAATCAATAACATAGCTTCGGGCGTGTTGTTTTAAAGAAGTTTCCAAAGGTGTTTGAGTTGAGTTCCATCCAGGCGAAAATAATTCTATAAAGTTTGGTCCATCGGGACATATCTCGTGAGGCTGAGATGTATCTCGGGCCTCATAAATAAAAAGTCTATTAGGAGTACGGCAAAACGATGTCGCTGGCGTGACTTCAAACCCAGGCACTTTAAGGTATAAGTACCTGCCTTGTACTGGGGTGACTTCATCTCCGCCGGGCTCAATAAGCCACGGTCTATGAACACATGCTACTTCTGCTCTGACACTTTCTGATATAACATGTCTGTCCCCAACTATTTCTGGGGCTGATGGCGTCTGTCTTTTGTCAAATAACCTGATCTCTCCACTGCTGCCTCTTAATCTTCTCTCTCCCCAGCCAGTAGAACAGACAGTTTCATCACCTGGTCCGCTAGGAACAAACTTATATTCGCCGTCAAACGTGAAATCATCATAATCTTCAGTTATGTTCATCATAGTGACAGTGAAATTAATTTCTACTACTGGAGCGGTCAAAGTATGTATAGTCAGAGGTTCGGATCGATTTGTGCACAGACAATCCCTTTGAATAGGCACTCCTTCCCAAGGATACTCGGTAATAATAATCTGTGCGAAGCCTTCACCCCCAATTGTTCTTTTCGCAGGCCTATCACATTTCCAGCGGCCAGTTCGGGAGTCTTTGTATGAACTACAATGTTTGTTTCCAAAGAAACTACTTGTGAACGTTAATTGGATTCTTTCTTTTTGTTTTGCTTCAAATCTGCAAATAAATATAATCATAATAATATTTTTCAATAAGTAAAATTATATTTTAGCTGTATCGAGAAATCATTAACCGTACCGTAAGATACAAGTGAGATTCTGTGCGCCCCGCGACCATAATAGAAAATAGCTCTCGGGGATTGAAATCTTCCTGAATACGTCTGAGCCGATTTGAAAATTCTGTCGCAGGCGGACTGGGAATCGACTAGCGGTTGTCCTTGCTCGCTCACGTCTACGAATTCGTAGCGAAGTAAGAACGAGACGGGGTATAATGCTGAACCTTGACGGAGTTCCTGTGGGAAAAGATATGATTAGGTACTTCGCTCGACAGCAAAGCATAATGTAATTCAATGAGAAAGTGCTCGATACATGATATGCAAATGGTAGCCTCAAGTTACGAAACATTTGTAAAGGATGACGGTATCAGAATCACCAAGGTCGATTTTAACACTACGCCCAGCCGGCGACGCGGTGTAGTAAAACTTCAAATATTTAGTTAAGGAACTTGCCTCAGTCCTTCCTCTGTTGAATTTAATATTGAATAATAAAGCAGTTCTCAACTTGTGACTTGAACAACTTGCTTAAGCCCAGGTTTCCTACATTAACTCGGGCTTTGCTGCGCTCGTAGTGCACTCTCGCAGCATACAAATGTTGGTATTTTTATTTGATTATTTTTAGAGCTATGCAGACCACTCATGTGATTATAACATGGGATTTCTGTTCATATTAATGAAAGCGTAACAAATCGTTTCGACCTCTGCAGCCCTGTGCAGCCAATTAAAACGCCTTTCGTTCTAATTTGTTCAGTGATTCCGAAACATAAACTTGAGTATAAGATTTAAAAAATCTACCTATAGTGACTTTCATAATTCAACTGGCTCTTAATTCAGCCATATACTCGTAGCTAGCTGTTATACTTAAAAGTAAATCGACTTTAATTTGCATTCCGTTTTTTCGAAAAGGATTTCGCAGGAATCCGCGCACACTTCAGATCCCTACAGTGTTTCTCGCAATAACGCGACAACACTAAAGCATTCTATCACGACTGGAGTGGAGTAGCGCACGTGCCCCTTGCATTATTCACAATGGCAAATGCAATGCTTTGCTCGCACGTGACTTATCTATCTGGTGCCAGAAGAATGTTTCATCGAGCGGAAAAATTCCATGTACCTACTGGCTAGCTGCCCTTTGAAGTGGTGAATCTAATAAGTTGTACAAGTTAGTACTGCACCTAACACGGCTTTGAAAGACTATCGCTATTGATTTTAATTTAAAGACAAGACAAAATCCCAGAGTTCAAAGAAGCACACCATCCTGAAAAGCTAATGATATTACCCGTACCTACCTACCAATGAATAGTAGTTATACAAAAACATTAGGTAATCTTGGAGCGCGAAATAATAAACTAGTTGTGGGCAGTAGAAAAAATAAATATGTTACCGAATAATTAATATACATAGGTCTCAAAGTAAAGCATCGTTATTTCATAATTATACAGGCTGGAAAAAATCTAATCTCTACAGTTTCTTGGAAAAATATCAACTACTAGACAAAACCAATTCGGTTTTCGTAAAAAAGCACTCTACCACTTCGCAGCTTATACATATGTGCAGGAAATACTAAATTCTTTGAGAGATAAGGAAAGTGCAGTGGGACTACTGTTAGACATGTCAAAAGCATACGACCGAGTGTCTCATTCTATCTTAATACAGAAACTAAATGCGATTGGAGTTCGTGGCAACTCACTAAACTGGATAATCATATTTAGCAAACCGTAAACAGTATGTTGAAATTGAACATCTTGACAGTCAGTCTAAACAAATAAAAACCGTCAAATCAGAAATTAAACATATAGATAGTTCCATCCCTCAGGGTAGTGTGCTGGGATGTGTACTCTTTCTTGTCTATATAAACGACCTTCCAAAAAATTACAAATCAAAAGTGTGTAATGTTTGCGGATGATGTTCCCCTGCTGTTTAAATTCCCTAACAAACACGACCATGACTTAACAATAGAAGAAACTTATAACACAGTTACACATTGGCTAAGAGACCATAACCTACTAATAAACAAAAATAAAACAAAAATTATTCAATTCAGACCGCGGCAAAACCACCTATTGATCTAAACAATATCCTAAATAAACTGAACATCGAGAAGTAACCCACTGCACCCTGTTAGGACTCACACTAGACTCACATTTAAACTGGAAAAACCATATAGAAAGAACGAAATCTAAACTGTCCCAGTTCGTTTACGCGTTGGGTGTCCTCAAGACTAACACCAGCCTTACGTGTGCGCTGTCGGTGTACCACGCGCGCGCTGTCTCGTGGCTGCGCTACGGGCTGCTGCTATGGGGATGCAGCACAGATGCACATAAACTGTTTGTTATGCAAAAGAAATGTCTCCGAATCTTAGCTAATATCTGCCAACCAAATAGCTGTAGACCATACTTTAAAAAGTTTTAAATTATTGACACTCCCCTCTTTGTATATTTGGAAGTAGCGTTGTTCGTCAGAAATAATATCCACCTTTTTAAATTTTCAAATAACATGCGACGTAAACATGACCTAGTTCTCCCTGAACCAAATTAAGTTTATTTTTAAAAACGGTCCCATATACAACAGCAATACAATTATTACAATAGAATTCCATAGATTTA
>NC_133488.1:10038914-10040212 GCF_025370935.1 Choristoneura fumiferana | reverse complement strand
TAGTTAGCTAATTGTACTGAAAAGAAGCAATCCTTCTTTTTTAAATGAATTAAAACTGCATTCAAATATATGTTTTTCAAACTTCGCTTGTCTCACCCGGGAAACGAACTAACTAAAAATTAAAAAAAAAAAAACACTCTCTATTTTATTATACAAATCGGTAGAATTATTGTTCAGGATAAAATTTATCTAACAAACATTTGGCCTTACACTCATTTCTTGTACGAGATACCATGAAATTGAATATTTATTAACTTACCTAGTATTTTTTACTTGTTAGTAAAATGATACCAACGTTATAATCCAGACACCATAAAAAAGAAAATCTTTAAATTAACTTACCTAGTATTGTTTACTTGTTAGTAAAATGATACCAACGTTATTATGCAAAGACACCATAAAAAAATAAAATCTTTAAATGGTAATAAATCTATGCATAATTCCATCTTACACGAGGCGTTCTGATGAAAAGATTAAAAATGGAACGTATTTTTTATGCAACGCGGGGTAAACGAACCCCAAATGCTTATTAGACAAATTTTATCCTAAACACATAATCATATTGACTCACTATAATAAAATAGCGAGTTTTTATTTTTTTATTTTTAGTTGGTTCGATGCCCGGGTGAACCAAGGAAGTTTAGAAGATCTTAAAAATGCAGTAGCTGTTCAATTTTAAAAAAAAGAATGTTTCCTTCAGTACAATTAGCTAACTAAAGGATTTATAAGGTAGTTGCCCTCCAGGGCTCATTGATTCTTTCCACCCTGTATAACTAATACTAAATAATCCAGACAGGAAATTTACTTATATACTCTTTGTAATTTTACCTATCTGATTTGTCTCAATACTGCTTGCTTCCTATTAAACCTAAGGCTTCTTAGCCGATATTATTGTCACCGCAGCTTCTTAGCATAATGTACTAGTTAACTATATCTTCACCAGTTACCATTTCAGTGTACCTCTACCACAGTCTTGAGCTAACAATAAACGAAGTTGTCCATAGCGCGCTTAACATTGAACATGTAAAACGAAGGAGAGTTAAAACGACACGTGAAGCTCGAGCGAGTACTGTTAAGAAAATATTATCTCGCAGCAATACGACGCCTGTGAGGCGTAAATGGAAACTATTCATTCGGTACGTCTTACAATTCAACAAGGAGCCACTGCAAGATAATAAGGAATCGTATAGCGAGGTTGTGAATGTTTATTCTGTGTGTTTTTTCTTAGACGACCCGTTTAATTCTCCTCGTTGATAGAATGTTTTGTCGTACTGTACTGTATCACCTTTTCATTGAAA
>NC_133488.1:9992323-10038814 GCF_025370935.1 Choristoneura fumiferana | reverse complement strand
TTACCCTTTTCGAGACGAATCGATTTACATCTGAATTATTTATAAACAGTACGGAGGTGGTTTGGAGGGGACTTACTTTCAAAAAGTTAGATATAATTACCCTTTCTATTTAACCTACTTTAGTAATAGGTAGCCGAGAGTTGGTAAAACATTTTAAAGGCGGTATTTGGAACACAATAAACTTGTGCAATAAGTAGGTACTTTGAGTGTCTAAATATAAATTAAAGACTTGCCGCAGAAGTAATGGCGTTATACCTATTAACTGAAGGTAAGATAAAGAAATCAGATCATTCTAGTGGTGTTATACTACCTAAATATATTTAGAATATTAGCGCCCAGAAAAGGGCAAATTAAGCCCCATAGTCTTCAGTCCAGTTTGTGTTAAGATATTATTATGAAGAAAGGATTGAACAAATTTAACGGTTTTTTTTTTTTAAAGTAGTAGAGTTTATTAAGATAAATTAAATTATTAAAAAAAATACATATAAAAGAACATGGGTAGTAAATATCACAAATCAACGGGCAGAGCCCTAACCGTCATCGAAGCCAAATAATTTGGCTTAGTGGCTTAAATCGGTGCCGTGTACCACGACCACGAATGCACATTGCTGGTGGCAACGGATTATTGAAATTAATAGTGCGTGATCTTAGCCAAAACTCATTACTAAACTTAAGGATCTATCCCAACGCTTTGCGATAACTTCTCCGAGTTGTTTGACAAATGTAGACATTAAATTTGTGGTGCGAAGACTCCGTCTACTGATGTTACAAGGGGAGTAAAAGTTGCATGACGCATTTGACAAGCAGTGGAATATTTTCTTTGTTTTTCATTCTCAGCGGATTTTAGTACGGAAATGACGGGGCGTAAAATGTATGAGGGAGCGTCAGTGTCTACAACACGGATATCGAATAACGCCTCCCTCTGAGCATCCCATACACCACGACAAGATAGGCCTCCACGCAGCCCGCAAACTCCTTCAGAGGTGATGGGTCCTTTAACTACATTTCCAAATGCGTGTTGACATAGTTCGCAGAGCAGATCTCTGATTTCTTTATGGCGACATGTTATCAAATCGCCAGATTTGCAACAAAGAGCATGATCATTGAATTCATCACTACCGCAACCATCACATGATTTTGGCATAAGGACTGGTAATCGGTGATAGCGTATCTATTGCTAATGCATCTCTGAATTCAAATGGAGACAGGTCAAAGTGATCTTTTGTGGTCGGTACGACAGATAGCCAGTTAGAGGATTTAATTTCATTTTCGTAGAAATCAATCGTTCAATTGCTCTTTTCTTTGTTTGGCCAGGATAGTTACCATAAGTTTGTCGTCAAGAATATCTTTCCTTTTTTGGCCTTCTTTGCATGTGTCTTTTAGAAGTTTGTTATGTTGTGCATAATCTATGTCTCTCTTTTCAATTAAAGCAGTTGAAAGAGCTGGTCAATCTTCTTTTGAAATTTCATAGTTTAAATTAGTCATTTTGGATGGGTCTGCAATTGCTAGACCGCCTAACGCTGCCTCAAGTACCTCTAAAATATCTACCAAACACTTGGAATATAAAGTAGCTACTTTATTTAAGAAATACAGCATAGATTCTTGTTACTAAAGCTTTTAACATCGAGATCGAACAATCAATAATCACCAAATGTAAAAGTAGGTATTTTTATCGTACTACTCAGTGGGTACTTACACACAACACACAAACACACAAACATCACGCCTGTATTCCCATATGAACTAGGCAGAGCACACGAAACGTTACTGCTTCGGAGCCACTTTTAGCAATTTTAGGTTTTAAGTTTGACAAAAACGGTACAATAGTGACAGGTTGCTAGCCTGTCGCCTACCATACGGTAGACCTTAACCTACATCTTCAGTAGCCTCTTACAACATCCACGGAAGAACTGGAGAGGTGTAATTGTAACCCGACACCACGCGGGTACTTATTTGAAACTAATTGGAATTGACTATGTCATGTTTAAAAAAAACAGCCAAGTGCGTGTCAGGCAACGCACAGTGTAGGGTTCCGTACTTATATGTGGTAAATATTTAATATTAAATTCGATATATAAACTTACTATTATGATTTTTTTTAAATTTTTGATCAGCCGGTTCGGTTACGCTTGCAGAGGGCGGGGGCGCTAGACAAAAAATATCACATAATATATTGCAAACGGATCGCGGACGGACGGACGGAGAGACATGGTGAAACTATATGGGTTTTTTATACATTTTGTAGGTTGTTGAACTTCAATATTTTTTTTATTGCATGTACATTTAAATATTTAAAGTATATATAAGGTACCTCTGTTTTACAAAATGTTATAAGGCGGATTCTTCGCTTTTAACTTTTAAAATTCCTTTCGACCGTTTCATTGGCGTTGACTAATAACGGTCACTTAAGTAATTAACTTGAACACCAAGCTTATTTATTTTTCACTGACGGTATGCGCACGCACTCACGTAATTGACAAGCATACTAAAGATAAAGACATAATAACACCATTAACTTCCATTTATAAATCAACGAAGCTAATCCGCGGCAGCCACACGCAACACCGAGCCTTTCGGTCTAATAAATCTTTCGTTAACTATACCACATTCATTAAAATTTCTTCCAACGTGCGTGCGATAAACCAGAAATACCTAACTCCCCCAAAAACTTCGACTTATCTCTTGCACGTAGACGGCCGTAACGCCAAAATTATGGCCCTGGTTAAACACATGCTACATTTACTTGTAAGTTCATGTAACGCCCGAATAACTTCTTGTTAGCGAAAGGGTTAGGACACAAAAACACGCATCAACGGGCGTGAACGAGTGGAATTATTCCGTGATATTGTTTAGCGTCATGAATGTTATATTTATTCAGGGGATGTTTACCCACCTATTTAGTGAAAGGGCTTATCTGATTCAAGGGAAGTATTTTTAGAGAGACCCAAAGTATCTGAATTGTCTTAAATGTTGTTTTTATGTACTGAAATCTGGGATAATTTGGGAAAAAAGGATTGCATGGAGGTCAAGTAAACCTGAGGGATTGCTGGAAATTTTGAAAATATATTATTTAGCTTTAGTTAAATTTTACCGAGTAAAAAACAAACAAAAAAAAACATCATTGCGACAGTCCTCTTTGAAATTAATATCAGTTTACTTGCAATTAACTGTAGTTAATTTGTACTTGTACTATTCACGGTTAATTTGGTTTTAATTAACTTGTAATGTATGTATGTATATGTTTGTATGATATGTAAGTACTTACATAAATGCAAGCAAGTTAAATAAAAGCTTTGTATGCATACGTATGTATGTATGTATGTGCGGGTTAAATTGTTCAAACTTAAATTTGACCTGTCGTCGAATTTACTTCAAATTGTTTAAACTTACCTATGTAAATCTGGTGACAACACTTTAATCTGGCAGTGATATCCTGGAAGTCCGGCTAGGATCGTATTGCAGGACCAAACTCCTTAATGGAAAATGACAATGACTTCAAATTTAGAATGGAAATGTAATTTAAATGACAATGCAAGTACAACAGTCAGGTAAAAGTACAGTCAGCTAACTGACGAATAGTTTGACTTGACAAATATTATAAAATTACTGGGAAACTTAATTACGAAACACAATGTAATCTATTTGTAGATATATAGATAAAAGTACTATACAGAGCGGAAATTAACAGACCGCACTGCATAAATTCCGTAATGCTTGTAATTAACGAAATAATACGAGCCATGTCGGAATATTAATTAACCAGTAGCATCAAAGAGAAATGTTGTGCAACCGAACGTGTGAAACGTTTTTATTGCCTTACATATGCATTTGTGTTCAAGCAAAATTATGGGCCTATTATGTAAAATCAATTTGCGTATAATTTTAAGGCAACAGAAGCGTCAGGTTGGCACAATAGGAGTCCGAAAGGCTGTCAGCTAACTCTTTATACGAATAGGCTTTGCAATTTAACGAGGGATTGCTGCCAGCCTTTTGAGCACCACGCACTAGGACGTTTTTATTTTTGATTTATTTTTGAGCAATAGTTACAACTTTGACGATTTTGTTTGTAACAAAAAAATACACTTTTGTAAAAAAATACCATGATTCCTTGCGTACTAAAAACAAATCAAATCTGAGTTCATTGTTTTTTTTTTATATAATTGATATAATATCCTAAATAACAAAACCATTGCCCCTCATCTAGGTCTTATGTCCTGCATTTGTTTAAAAAAATTACGTTAGTAAGAATTAAGTTCGATTTTTTTTTTTTCTAACAGTTGGAAACTTTTTGTAAGGCAGATATCAGAACTATGTTCTTTACTAATAACATCTATTCTTTATCTTGCATAATTGATCAAATTGCGTGAAAAGTTAGAAATAGTTTATACTAAACAAAAATATTTAAGCTTTGGCAAAAATGACACACTTAGTACTAAGGATCATCATGGAATTAGTCACTAAAGTAAATTTATTGCTAGGTATAGGCTTCATTTCAGTTAATAGTTAATAGTCTTAGAATAGTAATTACAGTCTTTTAAATTACTGACATCCGTTGGCGATCAATGGCGATGTTTATATTTTACTCGTGAAATCATTACCTAAGTCAAAAATATTACAGTCCTCTTTTATTGCCCTACATATTTATACAAAATTACACATAATAACGTCTGTCAAAGAAACTACAAGGCATAATTGAATACAGAATACTCTATTGTGACAGGTACTTTGTCCAAGGTCGCTCGTAATTCTGAGTTGCATTCAATTGTTCTTTGTTAGAAACGATTTGTGAGAAAAATGGAGAGGTACACGGAATATGTAAGAAAGAAAGTCACACTCTGTTACAGGTAAATGTATCTAACAATGGCATTTATAGTTTGATAATTTTTAATTAGCTAAAGCATATTTGACTGTGGTTGTGCCACTTAGAGCAAAGCAAAATTTGTCTCAAAAAAAATCTACAACTATCTGAGTACTGTACACGCAAACCAGTTAAAATCAGATTCCGTGTCGTGTCAATCAAATTCATGGCACTGTTAAATATTAGAAAAAAGAAAAAAAAAATTTGTTTCAATAAAAAAAAATGAAAAAATTCCGTACCAAAAGGATGATAAGCGGAACCCTATTACTGTCACTTTGCTGTTCGTCTGTCTGTCTGTCACAAGGCTGTATGTCGAAAATCGTAACAGATTGGTAGCTGAAGACATACTGTGTTATTTTTATTGTAGAGCACAAACATGTCAGTGAACATATATAAAGTTTTAACCATCGACCAAAAACTCTGTTTCGTTGACTGTTGTGACATTTATATTTACAAAATGCTTTATTATGCGTTTGCGAGGTTATAATATGTTCGTGTTGTTCTGAAATTCCGCGTCGCAATCAGCTTTAATTAGTTCATCGAATAATTTAGTTTGCAGAGCGTTCGTTATGCTACTAAGTGGACAGACTAAAGCCGTCTTAGGGTAATCTAATACCTACTTCAATTTTGTTTAGAATATTTTAACTCCAGAGGGGCTATCGGACGTTTAGAATGAACGAAACTGACCTAATTCTAAATATTGTCATATAGAAAATAAACTTTGTATTAAACAAAAATGTAGAACGTCATTTCGAATTTAAAATTTGTATGTTTAAAATGTAGTATGTGCGATGTGGCGTTTTCACGACAAATTGAAAGGCATTCTGAGGCTGTATTATCATTATCAAAAGCGCTGACTCGTGACGTGATGTGACAGAAAGACGTGGTGAAAATGATTGTGGTGCCAATTGTGTTATACAATAATGCCTCAGCTTTGTAGTTGAGCACTGAACTAACTGTATCGTGCGTGATGCACTGTAAAACCTTTTGACAGAACAAGTCAATGTCAATGGCAAGTCAATGGCACTATGCAATTACAATGCTTGACAAGGGAATTGAATTGAACTTTTTGCTACAACATTCTGCAGTGAATCAATAATTAAATAGTTTGATAGTATGTACAATTCAATCGACTTAATTAAGTACAATATTGTCATGTTGCTTCTCCATAATAACAGTTTAGTAGGGGGCAGCAATCTAAAAAATATAATTTATTGTCTTGGTACGTAGTTTATTGATAATTCTGGACTGCCACACGTTACGCCTGAATTAATCAGTTATTAGCAATCTGCTCACTTTTCTAATGTATAGTTCTGCATGTCGTGGGTCTGTTGATAAGGGGACTTAATTCTACTTATGGATGACCTCTATTTACATTTAGAGATTCACCGGTATTTCCTTATGTAAACAACGAAAATAACTTAATATTGTGCGTGAAAGAGGATCATGCACCTATTCAAGATATGTGGTGATCGTATGATTATATTTTCACCTTTTCTATGGCAACGATGGATGTAATAACTTTTACTGCGTACGATTTAAAAGCGACTTTAAGTATATTCTATTTCATGATTTGATTTAGCTTAGCGGTACCCCCCCATCTGGTATAATCTTGTTTGCCCGAAACTCACTTAGCATAACATTATTGTATTAAACTTTTTTAACAGCATAATTACTTCGCATAAAATGAACTTGGCATAACTAAAATTTCGCATAAGTCTAATTTCGCATAACGAAACCATCGCACTATATCCCAAGAAAAACCCCACACAGAAACGGATTGCAAGCAGGAAATAGATTGGGTCAGGTTAAGACTGTGAACTCACAAGAAATGAGCTGGTACCACCAAATTAGGTTAAGTTAGGTTAGAACTGCGACCGCAACTTACACGACGCAAGATCTCGAGTTAGATTTTGTTTTGCAATACATAAGATGCAACTTATTTGCCAACTCCATTGACTATATATTTATTTGTTTCAAAGCTACTAAAAAATCTTATAAAAATAATTATGGTTTTCAGGGCAAATAAGTTTTTTTTTATTTGAATCGCGTGCCAATTATAGTGTCAACTAGCATTTCATAATCATATTATTAATTCCCGAGATCTAAGAAATAATTCCTGTATAAATAAATAACGTGTTGCTGGAATGGAGACTGAGTGAGCCCCCCATACCTACTAACGTTCATTGATACATTTGTATCAAAGGTGTTGCATTAGTAATGACTTAATGTATTTCCACCAGTAAAGTGCTCGACAAGTGAAATGGGTGACTGAATTGTTGCTAAACCATTAAAATTAATGTCGTGTGTTTCTCGGTCGATATAGCGAGAATTATTGTCCTTAAACGCTTCTTAAAACATATATATACTTGTTTAGTGGAAAATTAAGGTTATTAATGAAATCTAATTTAAATAAAAAGAATACACCAGGCAAGGGTACCTTTGCTGCTGGTGTAAGTAAAATATACTAACTAAATGTGTTGTTAATTGGCAAGTCTAGAGTGTGAAATTCTTCAATTACTTTTTGCCCAAACAATATTTCGATTTTATTAGTAAAATGAGGCTGGGTAACATTACACTAGTAACTTTCATTTTACTAATTCTAACTCTAATTTATTGAATCAGGCGTTACTTTGCGGAGGTCCATATCAATGAAGTAAAAGAATTTCCTTGCTCACCCGCGACCTTACGATAGCTAAGCTTATGCAAAATATGCGTGAATATGCGTGCGTTGTAATGACTGCAGTAAAGTATATGTTGGTCAGACAGGTCGCAGTTTTAATGCTAGATTTAAAGAGCATGTTTCGGCATATAGGAATGAGCATCCTGATAAGTCGAATTTGGCCAAACATTTGTTGGAACTAAATCATTCTTTATCGGACTCAGATTCGTATGAAGTGTTACATTATTGTGGCAAGGGGTTTCGTCTCGATGTTTTAGAATGCATGGAGATAATTAGATACAACAGTATGGGGTCTATTATTAATGAGCAGGTAAATTTAGTTTCATCTCCCTTGCTACGGCTTGGATCTAATTTCAGCAATGGTAGTTAATAAAACATGCCTTGACAGTAAATAAATAAAAATCAAGGAAGTTTTGAAGGACGGTTAAAAAATTTATTAATAATTTGTGGGTAGTTTTGTTTTGTTTCATAAAACGTATGTGGGTACTTGGGGAGTTACAGTGACAAGTTAAAATGGTGGTTGTGGTTCGTTAGTCTAACAACTGGTAGCATAGTGTACGGTTGTGTCACTCTGAAGATGAGCTCTGGTTGAGTTCAAAACGCGTCAGTGTAGTGGTGGTGGTGATAGATGGGTTTGTGTGATTTGTGTGTGTTCTTACAGTGTGGAGGTGGAGGAACTGCATGAACACGCATATTTTGCATAAGCTTAGCTATCGTAAGGTCGCGGGTGAGCAAGGAAATTCTTTTAGTTCATTAATTCTAACTCTGTCCCATGCAAGCGAAGAAACAAAAGTTTGTATTTATTACCTATAAATATTATACCAGCTTTTGTGCGCGACTCCGTTACGCTATCCCCCGGGATCTTAGTAGTTTCCGGGACAAAACTATCCTATTCAGGGTGACAAACAATCTCCATACCAAGTTTCATCTAATTTTATAATTTAAATTCTTGCTTTGTTCCATGTAGGTACCTTGGTTTTAGATAGAACCTTTAAGCTTACGCTTTACGCTTGCTTGCTTTTTTTTTGCTTTTTGTTGCGCTTTTTTTATTAGTAATGACCGCGATATCATTAAACATTGTATTGCAAGTTTCATCTAAATCAGTTCAGTGGCTTAAGCATGAAGAAGTTTCAACAGAAGATTCATACAGAATTACTTTCCCATTTGTAAATTAATAAAGGTTTTCTTCGTATTTTGCAAACATTTCAAGTAGATTTATTGAAGCAAGTGGATTTTAATGATAATACAAAGTACTAAAGTTACCTTTCCCACAGTTATAAATTCACCCGAACCTCTGGCTTTCTTCCTGCGGCCCACATCCCTGTCTATCCTTAATTTGAAAATACGCAAACACGGGAAAATGTCGGTCGTGCTTGCCACCCCTCAACGTTCGCTTTAATGAGCTCCATTTTTTTATACTAAACAAAAATATGTCATTGTCATGAACAAAGTTTCTTTTCGCATTACTTAGTCTCTTTTCTTGTTTTATTACCCAGTTTGGTGCAAGATTTAAACAAGGTCTTTGAGAGTATACATTCGTTTGAGTACCATATTTCCGCGTTCCTGGTATCCACTTAGGTGGATTTTTTTTGCAACTATGACATTTATTGTAAAATCAAGTGCAACTTTAAATGAAGGTTAACCTTTTAAAACCTTTTTTTAAACCCTTCCTAAGATATTAAAAATTCTCGATGCAATACAATATCTTGTATTTTTTTAAGTAGTGTATTAGTGTAAGTTCTTTATAATTTTAAAAATGATTTTCTACGCAGTAAAGAAAAAGTTTACTCACCCAACTTTACTATTTTGTTCTTTCTCTTCGGAGCCAGCGGTATTCCTTCGACGAGTTGATACGAAAATCTTGCTGCACAGTAAAATTGGTGATCTGTCGCTGTTCTGCGTCGATTTCTTTCATTTTGTGAATAATTAGTGCAAATGAAATAAGAGTTTACACGAGAAGTGCAGAAGCAGCGATATCCTGTGACATACCAGCTATTGAAAAAAAAAACGCCTTTGACAAGTATTTGCTAGCAAGTATATGCTCTGATGAAAAAATAGGTTAGTTCTATTGACAATGTTTCATGGACCTGACCAGAACTATCTGCCATAGGAATTTATTAAAGAACCTAATGAAACTATTATAGATACCTACTCAAGGGTCAGTCAAATTTTAAGTTTCTAGCTTCAGTGATTTAGGTTTTGCTACCAGGCTATTGTGTTGTCTACCGGTTAATCATGGTTCCCTGTTATAGATTTAGATTGACAATAATTCCAGATGAATTAAGACATGTATATACCAGTCATAGTACTTACTATTTACTTATTTTATCAATTGTGAGTGTACAAAAATTGTTTGCATACTTACATACCCACTATTACATTTGGGACGTACCCTTATAGCTTCGATTATTGTATTGTTTTTTAAACATTAGGTATGTCATATTATATAGGTACATGAAAATGAAACAATGAATTCCTTGTAATTTTTAGAAATGACTTTAATTTTCCTTTTACCGTGAAATAAGTACAGACTTTTAAAAATCTTAGTCGATAATTTATTCACAATTGTTTGTAATATTAGTTATGTTATCGCTATATTGTACACAAGGAAAATAATTACCTTAATATTACGTTATACAGTTTGCGAACGCTTATCTACTGTTTTTACAACCTATATCACATTTCATTTTATATTTTATTTATTACATTAACAGTACTTACAGGCATGTAAGTTATGTTTTGGGTCAATCAACTTTTTGTTGTTTGTTATTCTGTCCCGTTGTCCAAGAGACAACAGTGACAGAGTTTCTTAAAAAAACTGCTTTGATATATGCGACTAATATGCTTAGGAGATAGTCTATAAAAAAATGAGCTTGTAACTATGACAAAAAATTATAATCGATGAATTTTAAGCAGAGAAAACATGTACAAACTCGTGGTTTTAAATAGTTGTCCAGGGAACGTAACCATGGTAACGAGGTACAAGAATAAGTTGATAGACCCTTTTCCAAATATTTTTTTCTACTATTGAAAAAATATTGGCTTATATAATATAGTGGGATATTATAGTACAAAGGATTCCTGCCTGTGTCTTAAATATTCTTAGCCAACCAATAATAGTAACTATTTGTATCTATAATTAATATGAGACATAAAATATTGATGACAGCATATAATCCTTCAGACGTAAACATAGTGAATAAGAAAGCAAACATTTCAAATGTTTAAGTGATAAATGTCTTGCAAATTTTTAAACCAACCCGAAATACAAGAAAAACAACAAAACATGATTTAAACAAAAAACCTCTGTTCAATAAACTTAAACAATACTGGTCTTACTTACAATAAAGTTAGATTTTTGTGTGTAAGGCCATACTTTAATTAAAAATGTTTATGTCAGCGCATTATTTTGCTTTAATACTTGATGTAGTTAACGAACAAGTTGTTTTATCTATGAACATATTAAATAATATAATTAAAATTTAATTTTAAAGACAGATGATGAGAATAAGCTCACCGCAACCGCATTTACAGAAGACATTTAAATTAAACTACTGTTATGTCCACACACTTCATACGCTCGCTATTTTCACTCTTCAATAATGAACTGTTTACATTGTATCTTAAAACTGTATTGTCAAGCATTTTATATACATTTAGATATGTTATTTGGGTACACAGTTCTATCCAATAATCAAAATAAAATTAATTAGAAATTTCATCGGTTTCAGGAAAAAACTTATTCAACATAATTTCTTAAACATTTATATTGCACAATTAATTACCTAGTTGCAGATAATTAATTTTAATGAACACGGCATTTTAGTTTCAATATTATTTACATTTAGCCCCAAAGGAAAGAACACTATGGTCTTAATTTAAATGTAATTTCATAAATGTCCGAAGCCAGTATCTGTTTTTTATTGTTACAATGATTAAATTTTTTAAAAGCACAGTTTCATGATCGTTATTTTCTTAAGATCCGCCAAATATTAGAGGCACTTTTGCCAAATCAGTCTTCTTCATAATTATACACAAGAAACACATTTATTTAGTTATTATAAATTGCTTTCCACTATACAGTTGTTTCTATAAGATCCGGAGAGGGTCAACAGAAATTGTCCTTAAGATCAGGATAGCCTAGATCGGGCATGGCCCTTCTGGAGCCGTTGCCCCGAGAGCTGTCGCGCGTGCCTCGCCCGGCGCGACCTAAACTAGCGTACCTTGTATCTGCGAGCTTATCCCTTTGTGCTACCTCGTCGTAATACCTCGCGTCGTTCAGACCCGCGCAATACTTTTGACTTAAGCTGTATTTGTCTATAGTGGCGTATTTTTGCACAGTTGCGTATTGGCGAGTGCCTTCTGGCACACCGTTTGTTTTTGCTCGATCGTAGGGTCTTTCTTCCGGTGGTAAAGCGTCGTCTAACCTAGCTTTGAACTCTTTGTCTTTTCTTCGTCTCCTTCGGCATGCACAAAGGGCTACTGTGATAGCACACAGGAGTAGACCGACACCAGCCGCCGCCGCTACGTATGGGGGTGGCAGAGTTATACGGAAGGAACAGTTCGAATCATCTTCATCGTAGCCGGATGGACAGTGTGGGCTTCCATCACACCACAAAGACAGTGGAATGCATGCGTTGAGTTCAGGACAGCTACAAAAAAGTAAAAACAAAATATTGATGACAACTTCCAATAGATTAAAATGAACTATTTGTAAATAAACGAATATTAAACATTAAAACTTACTTGTATCGACATTCCAACGAAACAGAGTGAGGCATGACATTAGAATCCGGATCATGTTCGAACAAAGGTTGCTTCATTACCTCTATCCATTTAATCGAATAATCCGCTGGCTCATGTTGCAGAAAATCAATAACATAGCTTCGGGCGTGTTGTTTTAAAGAAGTTTCCAAAGGTGTTTGAGTTGAGTTCCATCCAGGCGAAAATAATTCTATAAAGTTTGGTCCATCGGGACATATCTCGTGAGGCTGAGATGTATCTCGGGCCTCATAAATAAAAAGTCTATTAGGAGTACGGCAAAACGATGTCGCTGGCGTGACTTCAAACCCAGGCACTTTAAGGTATAAGTACCTGCCTTGTACTGGGGTGACTTCATCTCCGCCGGGCTCAATAAGCCACGGTCTATGAACACATGCTACTTCTGCTCTGACACTTTCTGATATAACATGTCTGTCCCAACTATTTCTGGGGCTAATGGCGTCTGTCTTTTGTCAAATAACCTGATCTCTCCACTGCTGCCTCTTAATCTTCTCTCTCCCCAGCCAGTAGAACAGACAGTTTCATCACCTGGTCCGCTAGGAACAAACTTATATTCGCCGTCAAACGTGAAATCATCATAATCTTCAGTTATGTTCATCATAGTGACAGTGAAATTAATTTCTACTACTGGTGCGGTCAAAGTATGTATAGTCAGAGGTTCGGATCGATTTGTGCACAGACAATCCCTTTGAATAGGCACTCCTTCCCAAGGATACTCGGTAATAATAATCTGTGCGAAGCCTTCACCCCCAATTGTTCTTTTCGCAGGCCTATCACATTTCCAGCGGCCAGTTCGGGAGTCTTTGTATGAACTACAATGTTTGTTTCCAAAGAAACTACTTGTGAACGTTAATTGGATTCTTTCTTTTTGTTTTGCTTCAAATCTGCAAATAAATATAATCATAATAATATTGTTTCAATAAGTAAAATTATATTTTAGCTGTATCGAGAAATCATTAACCGTACCGTAAGATACAAGTGAGATTCTGTGCGCCCCCGCGACCATAATAGAAAATAGCTCTCGGGGATTGAAATCTTCCTGAATACGTCTGAGCCGATTTGAAAATTCTGTCGCAGGCGGACTGGGAATCGACTAGCGGTTGTCCTTGCTCGCTCACGTCTACGAATTCGTAGCGAAGTAAGAACGAGACGGGGTATAATGCTGAACCTTGACGGAGTTCCTGTGGGAAAAGATATGATTAGGTACTTCGCTCGACAGCAAAGCATAATGTAATTCAATGAGAAAGTGCTCGATACATGATATGCAAATGGTTGCCTCAAGTTACGAAACATTTGTAAAGGATGACGGTATCAGAATTACCAAGGTCGATTTTAACACTACTCCCGGCCGGCGACGCGGTGTAGTAAAACTTCAAATATTTAGTTAAGGAACTTGCCTCAGTCCTTCCTCTGTTGAATTTAATATTGAATAATAAAGCAGTTCTCAACTTGTGACTTGAACAACTTGCTTAAGCCCAGGTTTCCTACATTAACTCGGGCTTTGCTGCGCTCGTAGTGCACTCTCGCAGCATACAAATGTTGGTATTTTTATTTGATTATTTTTAAAGCTATGCAGACCACTCATGTGATTATAACATGGGATTTCTGTTCATATTAATGAAAGCGTAACAAATCGTTTCGACCTCTGCAGCCCTGTGCAGCCAATTAAAACGCCTTTCGTTCTAATTTGTTCAGTGATTCCGAAACATAAACTTGAGTATAAGATTTAAAAAATCTACCTATAGTGACTTTCATAATTCAACTGGCTCTTAATTCAGCCATATACTCGTAGCTAGCTGTTACTTAAAAGTAAATCGACTTTAATTTGCATTCCGTTTTTTCGAAAATGATTTCGCAGGAATCCGCGCACACTTCAGATCCCTACAGTGTTTCTCGCAATAACGCGACAACACTAAAGCATTCTATCACGACTGGAGTGGAGTAGCGCACGTGCCCCTTGCATTATTCACAATGGCAAATGCAATGCTTTGCTCGCACGTGACTTATCTATCTGGTGCCAGAAGAATGTTTCATCGAGCGGAAAAATTCCATGTACCTACTGGCTAGCTGCCCTTTGAAGTGGTGAATCTAATAAGTTGTACAAGTTAGTACTGCACCTAACACGGCTTTGAAAGACTATCGCTATTTGATTTTAATTTAAAGACAAGACAAAATCCCAGAGTTCAAAGAAGCACACCATCCTGAAAAGCTAATGATATTACCCGTACCTACCTACCAAATGAATAGTAGTTATACAAAAACATTAGGTAATCTTGGAGCGAAATAATAATACTAGTTGTGGGCAGTAGAAAAAATAAATATGTTACCGAATAATTAATATACATAGGTCTCAAAGTAAAGCATCGTTATTTCATAATTATACAGGCTGGAAAAAATCAATGGGCCCTGGAGGGCAACTACCTTAAATCCTTTAGTTAGCTAATTGTACTGAAAAGAAGCAATCCTTTTTTTTAAATGAATTAAAACTGCATTCAAATATGTTTTAAACTTCGCTTGTCTCACCCGGGAAACGAACTAACTAAAAATTAAAAAAAAAAAACACTCGCTATTTTATTATACAAATCGGTAGAATTATTGTTCAGGATAAAATTTATCTAACAAACATTTGGCCTTACACTCATTTCTTGTACGAGATACCATGAAATTGAATATTTATTAACTTACCTAGTATTTTTTACTTGTTAGTAAAATGATACCAACGTTATAATCCAGACACCATAAAAAAGAAAATCTTTAAATTAACTTACCTAGTATTGTTTACTTGTTAGTAAAATGATACCAACGTTATAATCCAAAGACACCATAAAAAAGAAAATCTTTAAATGGTAATAAATCTATGCATAATTCCTTCTTACACGAGGCGTTCTGATGAAAAGATTAAAAATGGAACGTATTTTTTATGCAACGCGGGGTAAACGAACCCCAAATGTTTATTAGACAAATTTTATCCTAAACAATAATCATATTGACTCGTATAATAAAATAGCGAGTTTTTATTTTTTAATTTTTAGTTGGTTCGATGCCCGGGTGAACCAAGGGAAGTTTAGAAGATCTTAAAAATGCAGTAGTGTTCAATTTTAAAAATAAAGGAATGTTTCCTTTCAGTACAATTAGCTAACTAAAGGATTTATAAGGTAGTTGCCCTCCAGGGCTCATTGATTCTTTCCACCCTGTATAACTAATACTAAATAATCCAGACAGGAAATTTACTTATATACTCTTTGTAATTTTACCTATCTGATTTTGTCTCAATACTGCTTGCTTCCTTATTAAACCTAAGGCTTCTTAGCCGTATTATTGTCACCGCAGCTTCTTAGCATAATGTACTAGTTAACTATAATCTTCACCAGTTACCATTTCAGTGTACCTCTACCAAGTCTTGAGCTAACAATAAACGAAGTTGTTCCATAGCGCGCTTAACATTGAACATGTAAAACGAAGGAGAGTTAAAACGACACGTGAAGCTCGAGCGATGTACTGTTAAGAAAATAATTATCTCGCAGCAAATACGACGCTGTGAGGCGTAAATGGAAACTATTCATTCGGTACGTCTTACAATTAACAAGGACCACTGCAAGATAATAAGGAATCGTATAGCGAGGTTGTGAATGTTATTCTTGTGTGTTTTTCTTAGACGACCGTTTAATTCTCCTCGTTGATAGAATGTTTTGTCGTGTACTGTACCACCTTTTCATTGAAAGAAAAATGTTTTAACGTTTCTCTAAGTATACAAACAACAATAAGTACCTAAATAGTTATCTTACGTCTTTTTGTACGAAAATCAAGCCAAATGGAAAAATTAGTAAGTACCTACATAGGTAATATGTATCAGACATATTTTCCACGGAATGCTGATTTGATTACCTTTTACGGATTTCCGATATTTTTAAACTTTGTTTTATTTTATAAAAATATTTGATTATTAACTACACCCTATATTTTAAAGGTTAAAGTAGCACGCTTTCTCAGTACATATTATGTTTAACTGGGTCTCGACTCGATAAAAATAAAATGTAGGGATCAGAAACCTTGATCACAGCCCTGTAATGTGATGTGTGAATTACCACCTGTTTCTGAGTACTTTCCAACGTTTAATGATACATTTGTGCCATTTGATAGACTATTATTCCCTATAAATTCTTCCCGCGCCCTATACTTATACTTGTTTTTTTAGCATTAGAAAGAAGGTAAGCGATCTTAACGTGTCTTTTTATTAAAAAATGCTTCTGAAAAATAAGTCACAGCAAATAGTAGTAATTAGCTAGGACATATGATCATTTACATGCTTTTGTTATCATAAGGAATCGTTACTGTTTTTTTTAAAACGTTATTCAATAAAAAGACTCGTCAAGATTGTTTACCCTTTTTCTAATGCTATAGATACCAGTGGCTTGGCGTCAAATATTTCCGTGGTAAAGCCGAAGCAATGGTTGCTTACATCTTTCATAAATTCTGTATGTCTCGTTGTTCTATTTTGTAAATGTTGGGCAAGCCGGTGAGAGTAGGGTTCTATGGACACTGCGCTACTGATAGATACCTATATTTACGACACGATCGAACTCCAGTTACATACCTGTAGGATTGTTAGAGCCGGGCCAGAAGTAATGTAACTTTCAGAAGGCGCGCAAGGTCGTGTAGCACGCGTTGCATTAGATAAGAGAGCGTGGTCACACAGCCGTGGTGATTCCTCTCGACAAAACGAACCCAAAAGTGATCGCTTGTCCGACATATCCAGCTGTAACATAGGTTACATAGAAGAAAATATATTAATTGAACCTAAGATAATTGTAATCTTAGATGAGTGTTATGAATATCACCCATATAATATAACTATAGATTTCAGAATTATAATCCCAACCAAACACGTCATAATAATAATGTCAAAAAATAATAATAATGTAATGTGTAATGTAATTTTAATAATAATGTGTAAATAATGTGTAATGTCTTCTTTCTTTCTTTATTTTTGTTTCATACTGCTGGGCACATAATGGGGTCCTCTTAGAATGAGAGAATTTGGGCCGTGGTTCCCGTGCTGGCCCAGTACCGATTCGGAATTTCACACACGCCATTGATTTAGTTTATCGTCACTACTTTGAAAATATTTTGTATCGCAAATCAATGTGTCAACAAAATTGATCCTTGAAATAATTTTCATAAAGTTCACTCAAACTAATTATCGATTTTGAGATATGAACTTTTTTGAAAGTAGTGACGTATGCCGGTTTCACCTCAATCCACCGAAAAGCTCATGGTAAGTTTTACATAATAATTATGTTTTCCGAAATGTTATGAATTAACTAAACATTTTCTGATGGAAGGTAGGTAATCCACTAAAAAGACAAACTATACCATAAGGTATACGAACTGTCGTAAGCCAGAATTATCACAGTAGTAAGGGCTCCCGGCTAGCTGCTATTTAAAACTTAAAAAGACCCGACGCTCGGTTGTCTACTGCCAAATTGCTGAGTGCGCTATTATTAGCTCTAACCGTCATGTTTTGAAATACATGAATTGTCAAGAGAAATGCGAAATTCCATGCCAACGTTGCCCACATTATGTTGCCCACGCAGCTGTTGAAAATAGGAACATGTCTAATGAAGCTTAAACGAAATGATTCCCTCGGGGTAAATGAAGCCAGATATTAACAACTTATCATGTAATTGAAAGTAGTTTTTTACCCACCACTTAAATGACTCGAGTCAAACCGCTCCTGTTTATCTATTCTTAATGCAGGCGAAGGAATAGCAAATGAATGAAACGAAACACCGCACTGCAGTTGGTAGAGAAGTCGGTAAAAGTGCTCAGACACATTAAAGAAAATTAATGTTTGGCTCCCGACGTCAAGTGGGGAGGTAGCGGTAGTTGGCAAAGTGAAATGGCACGAATAAAGGCGGTGAGAATGCTACCCAATTTTATATCGCTTCTGTATTTGTGCCCATCGCATTTAGTCTTGCGCAGTGCGAAAGTTTCCTACGCGTTTAAGTTAATCCACATTTCATTACCCCACACGTTGGCGTGGAAATTTTTACCATTTAAAATTCGTGTTTCGTAAGACTTTATGGGACGTGAAAGGATTGAATTTATACCACGGTACTTCATCCTACAGCTATATGAGAACAATTCCACGTATAATGCAGTTCTTTTTCTTTAATTTATAGCAGCTTAACACACAGATGAAACACAGCAGGATTAAACACTTTGCAGTCTAGACTGTATTACAAATTCATGGCTAAATGCAAGTCTTGTTTTTTAATCTTTTCGAAAAAAAAATGAAAATAAACTCAGCAGCATAAAATTTGGCTCACTACATACATACATACATTTTTCATACATTTGAGGGCCAGATATAACAACCCAAAATAAAGAAGTAGAAAAAAATCTGATAGATAACATATAAACTACTGAACAATCTTTTCAAATTAAACTTTAATAAACTTCTCGGAACTACAAAGTACTGTGGCGTGAGCTATGAAAGTTGAAGCGAACTGTACTTGATTGCTGTTTTTATTTTTAAAAGTTGTTAACCTCTTTGCAGAATAGTCTACAAAGTATTTGCTATTTTGCCGATAGTTAAGTATTTGTAAAGTCAATACCAGTTACTACGCTACTACTTCACGGGTTGAGCAAATTGTTTTGCATTATTAAATAAGGTAAACAGAGCACAGACAATTTAGCAGAAAATTTATTTTTCTTAAATGAATTAATATGTACTTCATAATTTATATATTTTACTTCTTTCTTTCTTTCTTTCTTTATGTTTCAACCTGTGTACAAAATATTCCACGTCGATATTTAACACGTCGATTGTGAATTAAGTCGAGACACTTTCCTTATTTACTTATTGTTATTAGTACCTAGTATGCTTTAGCTGGTTCATACGATACCTACATTTTCTTTGTAGATAATGTTTAAGTTATATTTTTTTTTCAATACACATTTTTTTCTGCAAATCAAACATATATCATCATACTATGATGTTATGTGTGGTTCAAAAATATACTATCCTTCTTCTATTCATACCTTTCTTTCTAGGTCTGCGTCGGGAGCGGCGCCGTCCCAAATGGTAAGCTGTGAAGAGCAGTCCTTCTGCTGATCGAACCCTGCGGGCTCGGTACCAGCCGAATGGTACTTTACGAAGGACACCCACACTATTTCATTAGGACGACCCTAAAAACAACAAAATGATAAGATAGTTGAAGAAGACGATTCAAAGAAGTCCGTATTAGGTTATGTCTAAAAAAATCTACATAACATAAGAGTATAACTAAATGCAAAGGGTTAAACGCATAATGCATCTCTCTCTCTCTCTCTCTCACTCTCTCTCTCTCTCTTAAAGGAAAAATCCACTAAAATCATTTTCAAATTCAAGTGCATACAAACTTTAAATCAAAACAGGACACGCAAATAAAACATGAAAAAAAAAACGATTAACATTCCTTACTTGAAAATAGTAGACGCATGAGGTATTCGGAGGCAGTGAATGTCGTGGATTTCTCAGTACTCCGCTAGTTTTGTCTGAGGATCGTAGGACAAAGCGGCACCGACCGTCTAAACGCACGTACGAATGCGAATCTTTGTCCACGTACAGCACCTGACAAAGAAAAATATTTCAACTGCAACCACGTAGAATTCTAAGGCAAATTGCGACGGGATGGGAGATGAAAATCGCTTTGTACCATATTGGTGTGCAGTCGCTACGGACGCGAATGCTATCTGAGCTTTCTACAATCATTTATATTGTGTGAATGCTACGTAAATATTATGCATGCACTGCACACACAAACACAACCCATATTCTACTAATTTAGATTTTTTTTTACGTACCTTATTAATACAAAATTACAATGGGATGACATTAAAATAAACAGTTTTTTGGAAGGATAAATTAATAAACTAAAATTCAGACTTTGTTAACTTTCTAACAAAACTATGATTGCCAGCAATGTACAGCAAAGTAAATTGACAATAATCAAAAGTATAATGTCGGCTTACACTTACTTGTCAATTTACTTTGCTATACATTGCTGGCAATTATAATTTTGTTAGAAAGTTAACAAAGTCTGAATTTTAGTAAATAAGTAATAAAATAATGTCATGGTAAGGTTACAGAAATACGTTACTCGTACTTTTACCTCCCTTAAAAAAATACTTGCTGCTGCCGGTAACACACTGTATAAAAATTAAACAACCGCCATGCGCTTTTTACGACCAAAATTATCGAAAAAAAAAAAAAACAATTTTTAAACTTCCTTTTTCCAAGATACGTGCCATTATTATTTTCCAGGCATTAATAGTGCTGTAACGGTACGGTTGCCAGTACGACCGAAAAATATGTCGCTTTCCAACTCATAGTTCCATTTACCTGGACTTCTAGCTCAAATCCCGGCAAGTAGCTCAGTGGAACAGGGTGAAAAGGATTGTCGTACGGAGACGTGTGAAACTCCAGTAGCATATTCGGGCCTCGACTTATTATATCGGGCACGGCGTCTCCGCCGCATAGTCTGACTAACACAGGTGACTCTCGAGTTGGACCATCCCAAACGGTGAGGTAGTCCTGAACGACGTTGCACTGGTCCCAGATTCTAAAAGAACGTTAATTGATTGATTAAGGGGCTGTTTCACCACCCATTGATTAATTTTAATTCACGGATATTAATGTGATGCCGTCTCCGTCTATTCAAACAAAACAAACAAAGACTGTATCACATTTATCCGTCAAATAAATTTAATCAATGGATGGTGAATCAATGGGTTAGACTTTATTTGTGAGGAGTTCTATTTCAATGTGAATTTCTGTGACACGCTAGTTGGCGCTAGTACCGTGAGGTCAGTTTGACAACTTTGACATTTGTGTCACGTGATTGGTTGAATAACTAAAGGAGCCAATCGCAAGCAAGATTGTAACGTCAAACGGAGTTCTCGATACTAACACCATCTAGCGATATTTTACTTGTCAAGAAACCCTCATTGATATTGATTGTTATGAAAAATAGTGTTAATTGAGTGTAGTTCTTGTGTCCCAGGTAAAATATTACGATATACTTACTTCAAAACTCTTTGACTTCTATCGTATTTGACTATTTGGTCTTTGATATGTATTTTATGACTGTTTGTTTGTCTTACAACTATTAAAACGTGTTTATCCGATGGTATCTGAAACACAAATATTAAAAAACACAATTAAACTTTGCTATAATCTCTAATTAAGTTGCTAACTAAATGAGACCTTGATTTGCTGACGAAAGATACAGTTTTGCTTAATTGTCTCTAGTTTGGTGTGAATTTAATATAAATTATTAATTGGAACTACCACATAAACCGCATGGACTCACGCTTCGCGCGTATTTCTGGTTTCACAGTAATTTTTAATTATTCATGTTTAGGTGTGTTCCCATTTAAATATTTATCAGTTGGATTCGGTGCCATTTATTATAATTAATGTGATTTATCTGGTATGTAAAATATATCAAATGTATGTATACTATGTGAGTTTCTCATTTGTCGGAGAAATACTGGGTGTGGCTTGTAATACAAGCAAATAATTAAAACATAGATCATACTCCTCAAACTGAACGACATTAGTTTAGCGACTTTTAAAAATAAGTAGTTTTTAATTTTTATTACACTTTTAAGTTTATTCGAAGAAGCAATGTAAAGCAAAATGCTTGATGTTTTTAGCGTGACAGGCGACGTCAGTTGGGTTCTAGGATGGCGTACATTAACTTAATTTGTATGAAAAATGGAAAATCCACATAGTCCATTATTTTTAAAAGTCGCTGAACTAATGTTATTCAGTTTGACGAGGACGATTTATGTTTTAATTTTTTGCTCGTATTACAGGCCACACCCGGTATACTTAAGTGCATAAATAGTTAAGGGCACTAAGTACGGTTACACACTATTAGAAAGCCACAGGAGGTCGTTATAATAGTTAATGGTGTAGAAAACGACACGAACTATCACTATCTTACTAATGTTAAATACTAATACTTAATGTTAAATATGTTTTTCTTGGTTTCTGTTAACCAGGTATACCTAGTGCCATCCACGAAGACACGTGATTTTGTCAAAATTAGTCATTAATGACATTGTAATAAGAACCACGGCACGCGTCATCGTGAATGACTCTACCTATAGTTTTTTTGGCCATTTTCTTAAAAGATGTACCCCTAACTTTTTCCTGGGATTTTGAAATTTTTTCACCTATTCTAATCGATAGTACTCGTGATTCTGAGTAGATGTAACATAAAGATTTCAAAATCCCAGAAAAAAGTTAGGGGTACAACTTTTAAGAGAAAGGCCCTTGTATCAGTTTCTTAATACAAACTTCCTGGTAATTAACTATTTGGCTCAAAAGAAAAACATATTTTTTTTACAAACTTGACAAGTAATATTGACGTGTCACTTTTTTAACGTTCTTATGCTAAATATGTATGAAATGAAAACACTTTGGTTAGAGACTTTAAAGAAAGCATCATATGGTAAAAACCATTATCATAATTATTGATGATTTTTTTTAAATATAGTTATGCTACTAGTGTCCTGGAGAAATAAACTTCACTTGATCTGTTGAATATTATTCCCTTTAAGTTAAGGAAAATCAAAAATAACACAATATAAACAAAATCTAAGCAAACCCTTCAAGCATTAACTCAGTTCAAATAATTATAGAGTTGATGTAAAATTTTACGACTTTTCATAGTAAAAGAAAATGTGAACCTGATAAAATCAGATTCTCGCTGAAATGCGACGCGTCGACAATGACAAAGACGTCGGTACCTTGGTGTGTTCGATGCGGTATGTACAGGTGGCATTTCTGGGATACACGCCGGGGAAGTTCGGCGACTGGATACGACAGGCCCGCAGGTCGCAATCGCTCAGTATGCGGTCGCAGTACGTCCCAGGCACACTCTCACCCCGCCATGCCCCCACCGTCGCGTTCCCATACCGCAAGCGCGCCTCACTCCGTCTTAGAAACTTGTAAGCCAACTTGAAGTCGAAATTGTATCCAACGCCCTACAAACAGGGTTGTCAGTTAGTTCGTTATTAGTTACCCAGTTGTATTTACCGTTGTAAAAGTATTTTAATTTAAACTTGCTTTACTTTACTAAGCCAACCATTCTTTGTTGATTTAGCTATGAATTTAAACGTTTAATGTAATCCTGGAGCAGCTGCCTGCGTTCGTCGCTTAATTAATTGATCGAAAGTTCAACCCTTGCACATAATACGGCTGCTAACAACAGATAAAGGAAAGGCAGCGAACCGTTAAAAGCGGGGTGATGTGAAATATTAGTCAAGTCACAGGCGCAAACACGTAGTTAGTTACGTCACGTCACTAAAACACAAAGGGATGCTTAGTGAGACTCTTAATGAAGATAAATATCACTGTTCATTAATAAGGTTTAACTTTAATATGTGTTAAAACATACAGTTAATTAGCATGCTCACAGTTTTAACGAGTTTTCGTATAGGGCTGCCCATCAGATTACTTTCGAGATATACGAGTAATCAGGAATATTGCTAAAATTCGCTGAAATGCTAACGGCATTGTAAGATGCCTATAAAATATCATTCATTACACACAAAGTACCTCTCTTTTCAACATATTAATAAAACCAATATACAATTATTTTAAAAGTCAATTCATACAATCCATTAAAAAAACTTTCTAAGAATATAAAACTTGGGAATAAACTGGATTAGATTTACTTTGAACAAAGGAATCAATACTCGAACTCGCTGGAAATTATACACTCCGTGAAACAGAAGTGTGATTGCTGACGCAAACATGAATCGATGTCGTCATGTCGCTGTCGCTGGCAATTATAGTATTTTTTATGTTTCATTCTCAAAGTACTTTTATTTCTACTTTGAATTGAATGATATAGAGTAAAATTTTCATTATTCGGAATATGTAAGTACCTACACTTTTGTTAAAGTAGGCCTCTAATGTTGTCATAAAAGATATCAAGCTCATATATCATGAACATGAAGTTTTGAGTATGATTCTACCTTTACGATGTAATTTTATTGAGTCGCGAATAGTTGGTCAGTTTCTCGACTATGTTTATATTTTCATTTAAGCGAATATATGTGTTAGAAAGAAAACAATTATATAATTTACAAATCATTTGTTTCTGGTACAAAATACATAATAAATATTTAATTAAATAATTCCGGATAACACACGTCTTAAATTTAGCTCGACTTGTTTCGGGCTAATTCGTAGCCCTTCTTCTTGAAGCAATACGACTCAGCGGCTGCTGCAACACGCGAACTGCGCGCCACCGTTCTGCTCGCGACAGAAGGGCCAAAACGTGTTGAGCTAAACTCAATTTAAGACGTGAATGATCCGGATTTATTTCATTAAATACGAGTGAGTCTCACGGTGGTTCACGTTCAAAATAAATAATTGGTTGAATTAAAACTGGACAAAAGGTTTGTGTATAGTAAAGCCTTTATTTTATAAAAATAAAAAATTAACACAACAGAAAAACGTTCAGATATTTATGCAAAGGTGAATTTATCCCTTTAAGTGATCTCAACCACTCAACTTTTGAGTGGATGAGAGGAGCATATAGTTAGTACTAGGTGATGGTAGGAAACAATTAATTCTCACAGTCTTTTATCTGAATCGAGAGTTCAATGGGTTGGTTTTTAACAATTCTTCTGCCTGGATTACCAGTCCATACTTGCTGGTACGTTGGTGGTTTTGCATGAGGATTTGACCTGGAGTGGACAGCCACCATAGAATCGATTGTCCGTTAGTAGAGCGTCTAGGATGGGAACACATGCGTTTCTGCAGCGTGCAGTTAATAACCAACCTTGCATAAAAGTGATCGGATAGAATAGAGTGGCGCTGTCAGAGTGAGTGCCACTTAGTGGTTGGAACGCAAATTGTTTTTAACGTTAATTATGTAGTTATCTAACTACTTGCGTTTCTACTTTCGATAGTGATGCCTTTAAAAACTGTTTCAACAAATCTAATTAATCACTACTTATGAAACAATGTGTGTGTCCATACTCCTCACAAATGACAAAACTGCCTTTGTCTACCGCTAAAGGAATTTTTACGGATCAAATGCATATCAGTAGCTTCAATGTGATTTCCCGAGACATTTTCATGTGTGTAGTTCATAACTATGTTTGTTTTATTGTTTAATTAAAAATAATACACAATTTCTTTATCAACGGTCTGTTGGATACCTAAGTCTTAAATTATAACTCGCAAAAAGGTCTGCTGCATAAAAAATAAAACAACTGTACCTAGTAAGTATCATATGAATGGTCAATTGCCATTATTTAGTAAAAAATCGTAGATAAACAACCCAAGAATTATTTTCTTTATTTTTATTATTTACTGATTTAGCAGCCATATTAAGAGACTCTTTGTGAAAATTTAATGTGTCAACGTATTATGGTTCAATAGATAGATATACAGGCGTATCATATGGGCGGGCAGACAGCGAAGCCTTAGAAATACTCGTATCGTAGGATGCCATTAGCACCTGCTGCATATGAAATCTAATAAGAAAATAAATGACGCGCGCTAATTATTTTCAAAAGACTTTCAAAGAAAAACCACGTCAATTACTATAATTTCTGCCATTTCTTAGTCAATCGTAAAGAGAAAGTATGGAACAGTTTACTTAAGGCAATTAGTACCTCAGTGAACTTTAACATGTTGAGCTTTTTGAAAACATTAGCACAATGGAATAATGATGTACACGCATCAGCTATGAACTGCCTTAGTATTATAAATATACATGAGCTTCAACCCACCTGTTGGCTCAGCCTGTCCAGTCTTAGCGTCATATTAATCGAGTCCGACTCACTGAAGTACACAGTGTAGCCCCATGCTGAGCCGCACCACTGTCCAGTAGGCGGGGATGGGCTGCGTTCAACAATCGTCATGTGACCGTCGGGGCAACCGTCCGACGTGAATGAGACAAACTTGCCTACTGTGAATGTGTCGAATGTTAGCTGTAACAAGATAATAAATATTAAAGCCACTTTTAAAATAGGATGTGCCTACATGCGACTAAAAGCCGATGTGAGAGTGAGCAGCAGCGCTATCTGTTGCCAACTACAAACTCCTAATTTCAGTAGGCCGGTGTGAAAGGAAACTTTTTCACTATTTTTTTACCAAGAAGATGGTCCTGACAATTTGGAACCGATGAGCACGACCACGTCAGGAGTTTATCAAATTTAAATTTTCGAATAGTACTTTTTCATACAAACAACGATAAGTTTTTCACTACATTCATTTTTGTGTCAGTCAACGCAAAAACTAGGTTACAAATTTCTTTTAATACATAAATAGTCATTTTCCAGTTCTATTTGCACCAGACCAGAAGTAAAGGAGGTCAAGAAAAGAGGCCTTTGCCTAACAACTTGAGCTAGTTTAAATATCTTTAGTTCATTTTCCAAGTCTGAACATTTAGATTATTTAATTAATAATAGAGAACCGCGTCGTATAGCTAAGATTATTAGATAATTAATTACTCTAATAATTTGTTGAAACAAATAATAACTTTACATTCAAAATTTTAACTCACTGCAAAGGAAATATTTCGGTTGTATCGTTTAATACTAGTCCTTCCTTCTTTCTGAAAAAGGTTGCCTGGACGAGATCGCTCTTAAGCGATAAGGCCGCCTATTGCCTACCTTGTACTTTTCTCTCTGTGTACCTGTTTTTTGTATCGCTTACTATTTCTGGTGTACAATAAAGAGCCATTGTATTGTATTGTAAAATAGTTCCTGATTAATTTAGTATATTGTGCTAGTGACACCGCTACGCCGTAGCTTCGTAGCCACGCGGCAGGATATCGTAGACGTTGCTACGACGTTACACCAACTCGTCTAATTTACTTTGAAGAAGTATATAGCGCTTTTATTGCAAGACCAGCCATGTGTTTAATTTCTTTTATAAAAAAATATTATTTCTAGACATACTGTTATTTTTTAATCAATGTCGGTATACAATGGAGTTAGATAAATGTACAAAACTAGTCATATTCTTTCTTGTGTATTTTGAGGCTGGATTATTGTCTTTGTTTTTACCCATATTACGAAATCACTGCATGATAATCGCATACTATTCGTTCGCTTTTTAATAAGCCCGCAAACAATAAATTTCTTTGTGAAACATTAACAGTTACTTAAAACTTATTTTTTCAAGTTTTCGGGTAAGAGTGAGATACAAATTTATTTTGATGGCGGTTTATGCGTGTTAACCCTACCCTATGAGAAAGTTCACCCACAAAAAAATTCAGCTTAGCCCACCTATAATGCCCTAAAGTGCAAAATAGTGCACACTAGCTCTACTCCGCTCTGTCATTTCATATCCTTATGATAATGTAATATAAAACACAAATCAAAAAAGTCTTGGGATACTCATTACACCTAGACAAATTTGATGTTTTGAGTCAGTGATAATATGCGCATGTTGGAATATTCAGATTAACTTTCAAGGGATAAAAAATATCTCAAGGCACTTTTGATGCTGTATTACGTAGTATAATAATAACTACATAAGTACAAGTTAACACACCTGTATGATGTCACCATAATTGCCCCCAGTGGCAGTGAAGTTGAGGTGGCAGATGAACGGCAGGTGGTCCTCCCTCGGCCTTCTCACTTCCAACTCGTACGTCCGTCCCACGTCGCCCATATAAGTCCTGTTGCAAGCTGCAAATGTTTGAGGTTAGGTACGGAATTAGACTGCGAAAGCTAATTAGTTTCGGTGTGAAGAAAAATTAATGGTTAGTTGAGGACGCTTGTTGTTTGTTGTGTGTAGGTGCAATTGAAGTTGTGTACTTCAAGTGTTTATGTAATTCAGGTGTTTATTTCACTTGATAGATTAGAATTTTATTTGTATTCATTCGGTTAGATCTCATTTCAATGAGGGTATTTGTGATAATAGTTGGTGCTAGTATCGTGAGGTCTGCAGGGCTACTACGAAACTCGAAACTCGAAGTTCGCGTCGTGCGGTCCCTCTGACACTTATACTTTTTAAAACGAGAGCGAAAAGGGACGGTATGATACGAACTTCGAGTTTCGTAGTAGCCTTGCTGTTTGGTAACTTTTTTATTTGCGTCACGGACCTTACGATTCTCGACGAGCGATATTTCTCTTGTCTAAAAACTATCTGAAGAAAAAATATCACCCTATGGTCTTTTTTAGGTTGGTTCTTTTTTAGTGGAATTATTAAGATTAATTCTTGAGTCTAACGGAAATATTTTAAGACTAGAATATTTGTAACCGCTTATTGAAATTAAAAAATAAAAGATACGTACCTAATTGCCACCAATAATTGAATTTACCTTGTACCTACTACTTAAGTTAGGTCAATGATTAGACCCAAGTCTACAATGTTAAATTAAGTGAAACTGAAGGCCAGCAAAAGTAACAATGTGATTCAATCACACTATAAAAGAACTCGTAGGTACACTTCATTTTACCCATTCCTAAAGTAAAAAAATAATCTGATTACCTTTATCCAACTTTATTGTGTGGTGAACGTGTTGAGCACTAAATATGCAAAAAATAAAACCGCGTACAAAATTAACATCTAAAAATGTCCACAAAAAAACAAGTGTTCAAAAAAGTATGCAGCAGATAATAAATAGGTGCGGGCTGCGGTACCTGCGTTGTTAATCCTTCATACACAAAAATAAGGAAATGAGAAGTAAAAAGATCGGTAGTACAATAGTACAAAGCGTGGCTGAATAGGGAGCGGCCATATTTTTACATTCTTTTAAATAAAAAACCGTCTTTTGTCTACCTTGACAGCGCATTACGTAGCATAAGTGTTCACTTCGCCGTTGAACATCGTGTTTGCTTTAATATTCTTTTGTTTTTGTTTACAGCTAACACGATATGCAGTTACGATGCATTATGCGAGCGAACGTGCCGAGACATCGAACTGTCTGATACATTATACTTGAAACATTTGAGTAAACTAGGCTTCTGAAACCGAAAAAACACGATTTTTTTGGATATGCTTACGCTAGCCAGGATTTAAACGTGCCTCTTTTGTTGGTCAAATATAATGCTAATTAAAAATGACAAAATAAAACAATGTCAAAACTTATAAGCAAAGCAGTAGCATTATAATTAATGATAAATATTCGCGTAGTAGTTACAAAATGTAGGTCATCATTGTCATTATGACGTTTCTAATCTACTTCAAACCTATGAGGCAGCTCTATCATTATGATGGGGCTTGAGACTGACAAGATATCGTATGAAAATGATAATAAAGGGAAGCGGCCTTAAATACCCAATAGAAGTTATTTCAAAAATCATTACGCTCGTCGCTAACCGTACTATAACTTTGCATGGCCATCTTGCTTTTAATAAACTAGCAGCAAGGTCTCTTAGTATATTTTATATTCATTGCCAATTATTTATTTACGCTACGCCAACATTGTATCATTATTATAAAAGGCCGTAGCACTTATTCACTCCAGCTAAACAAAGCTACCTCCACGCTAAATAGATGGATTTCTTCATTTTCCCCGATGCATGGCGACGTAGAACAAATAGACCATTTTACTAGAGTAATGGCTCAGTTAGATACTCGCATATGTAGAACTTAAGTTGCCTCGGGAGCTTGTTAGAGTTGTTAGTGTTTCTTCGTCATTATCTTTGTTGCGTAGTGCAATTTTGTTTGCTTTATCCTGTACCGAACCGACTCTATATTATGTTTCCTTAAGACTTGTTTCTTTAATAAGTTGCTCGTAGTAAATTAATTTATATTTTGACTTTTATAAAATATCGACAATACAAACTGAAACCAGAAAAAGAGACCAGCGCTGGGAATCGAACCCAGGTCCTCAGCATTCCGTGCTGCGTGCTATACCGCTACACCACCACTTTGTATGTTCGATGTGGTTTACGGGATTTACGGGATGTAAAAGTAACAAAATTTGGAGTTGAAATAAAAAATACAAAAAGACTCCAAAAACCAATCTTAATTTTATAAAATACTATTTTACTTACAAAACTAACGTGAAACAAACTTTGCAAAGGTGCAATACGGTATTTGACAATTCCTAAATTTGCCATGTTTTATATATTATTATAAAAATATAGATATTATGTAGACAGTGTCTGGCGAAGAGAAAACTAAAATCGGTTGAAAATTGGATTTATAGTGGTTTTTGAAAAATCTATATACCTACCTGTCTCTTTCTCAAACGCTTTTCTCTATGCAGCAAGTATGGCGCTACTTGCGTGTGACGTCACATGCTAGTATGTCTTTCTCTGTCCAATCTTGGATTTCAAACCTTTATAACTTTGTTTCTCTAGTTTTAATTTATATCTAGACTTGTTTGCGAGCACTGTAGGGCGCCTGATGACCGAGTGCAAGAGAGTAGCGGAAGATCAGATGCCTGCGAGCTCTATAGCGTAACTCACCTAGATATTATCTTAAGTATTGAAAGTTTGTGCCGGTTTGGCTTTAGCTGTAAGGGTACAAATGTAATTTTAATAAATAAATAAATAAATACAATATATGTATAAAAATAGTCAAATACCGCACTGTTTAATTTACTGAGATTGATTTAAAAATTAACTTGCTTATGTAACAGTTCATTTAAAGTTGGATTAAATTTGATTTTTAAGCAAAGCAGAAAACAAATACGTATGTCACCTGAAGATAAATAAACAAACACCATTACCCATAGAATACATCTAACATCAAAAAAATGCCGATACCTTGCCCGGCCAGATTAAGATGTGCCAGTAATTTCACCGATACTGCACATAGCCAAAACACAAAAACTATTGTTTTCTTAGTTACCTATGTCTGACAAACTTGTACAAATGCTAGCGCCATAAATATCAGAAGCATCTCAGTTTATACAAAGAATTCCTCGCTAGTTATTCGCAACATAACCATTACGGACCATATA
Source organism: Choristoneura fumiferana (assembly GCF_025370935.1). Lineage (NCBI taxonomy): Eukaryota > Metazoa > Arthropoda > Insecta > Lepidoptera > Tortricidae > Choristoneura > Choristoneura fumiferana. The sequence continues at coordinate 10,007,547 of NC_133488.1, read as the reverse complement.
AAAGGCACTGAATAGACGGAAACTAGACGGCGCGAACAAAAGTATTTGCCGACTGAAGCTTAAGCGGGCATAATTGAGACATCTTAGCGAGGACGCCATTACGAGTTTCACTGAATGTGAACAAAATTGTTCTTCCAAACTCTGTTGGTGAAAGACGCGTTACGGAGCCTTGCGACTGATGAGGAGTTGTTATGCAGATTAAAGTTTTGGTAATGTGATGTATTAAATTTCTGTATGCCAGTAGGGAAGGAAGTAGGAGTAAAGGGCTGCAGGAAGGTAAATGAGTGTAAATAGGAAACTTAAAACTGTGAACGTTTGTCGCACATTTTGAAAATTTCATACAATGCCTACTGTGTGCTCAAAATAATTAATGTTACTGCGTTACTTTGTACCACTATTGTGAATGCTTATTTGTATGGCACTAAGTAAACTAACTTTTCAATTGTTTCTTATCTATTAGTACAGAAAGGGATAAGGGATTTTTTTATCGTCTGTTATCGGTTATTAGATATAAGCGACCCGCCCCGGGTTCGCATGGGTGAACTTTAAAATAAAGAGGCGAAAAATAAACTTTAATTAAACGCATTAGTAACTTTACATTTTACAATTTACTTTGCTTAAAACTACACCCATCCATGTGGAGTCGGGGCGCGTCACTATACGTATATTAATAAACCTCTCTCTTTAATTATTTCATTTATTGATGAAAGCTATTATGTAGTTTAAAACATCTAAGCGTACATACGAGTACATGCAGGAAAAAGACAGAGAAAAGCGACTTTGTTTTATACCATGTAAAGTATCGTTTATATCGTACGTGCATACATAAATACAATTATATCATATCGTTATAATTTGTATAATTTAAATGAATTCCACAAGTAATGAATGAATACATGCAGCGCGGCCTAACAACAGTAGCAAGGTCCACTAAACGAAAATCGAAGGTCTTCTCCCTTTGGCCAGACATTATCGGGCATTCTGTATTTTTAAACAAGTAAATAGGCATTAATAAATCCAGGTAGAGTAAATGTTCGTGACTAATGACAGTCCATTTTGTAAACACCGCCACGGTAAACTTAACACCTTATTAAAGGGGAAGCGCGGGTTTTTTGTTAATTGTAGCTATATTTCGGGTTAACGACCACCTTAGCGGAGCGATAAAAGCGAAAGCTCGTTTTCAGGCATCGCTGTAATTAAAGGAGGTTTTATTGTATGCTTGACTTGCTAAGTGGAGCGAACGTGTACAAATATTGTGTCGTTATTCGAAATTATTTGCTACGTCGACATGTTTTGGCTTTCAGTTATTTAATAACGTAAAATATGAATAAGCAAACTGCTAGCCAAATTCATATTGTTATTTTCGTTTGTCGGCTTATAACTTTTGTAAATGCTGCACTTAGTTAATGAATTTACAGATAAAGACATCACACTTGACTAAGTATTTTTCGAGGGAATTACAACAATCCAAGCTCTCTCAATATGAGAGGAGGTCTGTGCCCAGCAATGGGACGCGCAAAGGCCAGAGCTGAAGTAATTAAAACAAAAACATTTACTTTGCTTTTTTGCAACTATATATGCAAAAGACCTACTTTTGAGCAACACAATCCTCATACAAAATCACACACATCTTCATACAAAAGCCCACTCTCCTCCGCGTCCATATTAATATTACATTATGTCAGACGCCCAACTATTTATCATCAACGCCACGCAGTAATTTAACGCGTTTCAAACTCTTTACGAGCTCATCCTCCAAGCTACAGGTACACTGCTCAAGCACAACTGTCTCACGAAAACCCAAAAACAAACTATGATGGAAACGCGTTAGCGTCTCGTATGATGTTGGTGATGATTGCATTTGTGCAACATAGGTTGATTTATGTGGAAGGGAAGAAAGGCGTGGTAATGCATGAAAACGCATGTCACACAAACGTACCTAGATATTTTCCACATGTAGCGTTAGAGTAACAAGGTAACTGTTTTAATTTATTGGTATGGAGATCAGCAAATCCCCATTGTATTCATCACTCGAAAAACAGATAATCCTTGAGAAAGAATAGTCCATGAATCAGAAGATGAAGCGTTGACAATCCTCCCACTAGGTGAACTGACGACATCGCGATAGTTGTGGGCAACGTGAATGGAAGTGGCAAGTGCATCAAAATATATAATAAAACTCCGGATTTACTTAAAAGCTTAAAAGGTTGTTTAAAACTGTACTTACTAAATACAATGTAGAAAAATCCTACTACACTTTACAGGAATTTTAAAAAGATAAGCACTAGCCAGCAGTAGATAGGAAAGTATGTAATTAATAATATTTTGTATTCTACTATAATTATTGTGTTGATTATGTGTTAGCTAAGTTTAAGGCTACGAGCACATATCCATTATGCGCTCGTAGGTTCAAGGTTAATTTAACAATTTCATTATTGCAGTGCCCTTACAGGGTTTGATCGAGTATTTTGTATTGTTTCAAGGCAAATAAATGATTTTGAGTTTTTGAGTTGTTGTTTATTATGGCGTTCTAATGAGGACACCTTTGATGAACAGCGGACGTCTTCCGGCTGATGATTATGATAATTAATAACATTTATCGAACCAATAACAAAAATGTTTCATTCTGACAGAGCTAAAAAAAAAATAGTTAAAGTCACTAAAGCCCAATTTACACCGCGAGCGGACCGGATGCATTAATGACTTAGTTCAACTTACATCGAACTTTAAAAAGGTCTGGTGCAAGCACTTTCATGCAGCCGATCATTAGCCGTTAACCTAAGGGCTTCATAAAAAGCGATTGCTGTCGTTTAACTTGCACAAAAGTCATCAATAGAATTTATTCACACGGGCAAAATTGCCGGCCGCTCAATCGAGTCATGATACTTCCTGTGTTTACACAATTTGAACTATGTCACCTGAAAATAGGCTTTCAAAATAAAATGGCTGGTCTATCCGCGTTTTAAACCACATTGTTAACGATATACTTCAATACATAAAGTAAAATTATTTTTGATTAAATATGGACCTCTGCAAAGCACTCAATTGATAAACCGTTTAGGCGGTATAGTTATTCTAAGTCATCAAATCGAGTAGAGTTTACTCGTTGCGAACACGTAATTGTATTACACGTATTTGTATACTCGTAGGTACTTGTCAAAGTTGGTGTGGGAGCGAAATCAGGTAAATTTAGCGTAATAAAAATTAAGGAGAAGTGTTCGACCAATTTACTGAACAACACAAAGAGATTTGCAAAGAAATATAAGAAACTAGCTTTTGCCCGCGACTTCGTCCGCGTGGAATAGTAACTTTGGGAAGTATTTAATTTATTTAGGATAGCTATTTACCCAATAAAAGCACATAGAAACTTCTATGGTTTACTAAAAATAATCTATTTTAAAACATTGCTATAAATATAAACTATTTTTTTTTGCTCTTACATCCATCCATCCGTGTTCTTTGGTAAAACATGAATATTTTGCGGGAAGCCACATTTTAACAATACGACGTGTATTTATACCCTACCAACATAAAAGGACTACTTAATTCATAGTGAACCCTTAACACCTTACATCCTTTATTGTAAGTTAGGAGGGTAGGATTATAATTAAGACGGCATTTTTACTAAGCATAGCTACACCACGGACTTCATTCACTTGTTCATATCATATCTGTGAGCTACACATATTCCCGATAAATATATAGCAATTTGTTTGGAATTCCTTAAGAACTTTCATCCCCATATTTTCAAGTAAATAGGTCGAAATTTGAAAGCGCCGGAACAAATGTTTTTAGGGTTCCGTTCCTCAAAAGGAAAAAATGGAACCCTTATAGGATCACTTTGCTGTCCGTCCGTCCGTCTGTCTTTGAAGACACTTTATCTCGTAAACGCGCGGAGTATCGGTATCGAGTTGAAATTGAAACCCTAAACTCAGGTCAATAGTCCCGTGTGAAAAAATCAAAAAGCAATAGGGTACTTCCGGTTGTCTTGGAAACTTGGAATTTTGCATAAAGGTAGCTCTTATATAGCACAATAAATAAGAAAAATCTGAAAATTATAATTTTTCATGTCTGACTGTCTGTCAATTAGCCATCTAAAATGACCCCACATTGCGAACATTTTGCTTGAGCTTAGAAGGCTCTGCTAACACTGCATCATCCTTTCTGCTAACATCATCTCTCGCAAGTAAAATTTTCAAAAACGCTTGAACAAATATCTGTTTATCTCTTATCACGTGCCCAAATGCCAAGTTTAATAAAAAACCACCGATTTATCTTCGACAATGACGATCTTCCATATAAAGTTTCATCCCCTATTTCATCCCCTCACAGGAAGAATTTTAAAAAACGCGCGAACAAATATCTATTTATCTCTTATCACGTGCCCAAATGCCAAGTTTCATAGAGAACCATCGATTTATCTTAGATAATGACGACCTTCTGTATACATTTTCATCCCCTATTTCACCCCCCCACAGGTCGAATTTTCAAAACAGCTCAAACAGATATCGATTTATTTCTTATTAAGTGCCTAAATGCCAAGTTTCATGGTGTTATCTTCGACACTGGCGAACTTCCACCTTACTTTCCCAAGGCCTATTCTATCTCTGTACCAAATTTCATCAAAATCGGTTCAGCGGTTTAGGTGTGAAAGCGTAACAGACAGACAGACAGACAGACAGACAGACAGAGTTACTTTCGCATTTATAATATTATAGTATGGATAACCAACCAAGAGCAAATGCGCCCTTGCCTAGTCACTTACAAGAACATCAATATGATAGGGTATATGGGCTAAAACAAAGCAGAATCTCGAGTAAATATATGAACGTGTGTAACATGTACTATAGTACCCGTGGGTAAAATGAAACCACTTATACCCATACATTTGGGTGACAAAATTTGTTTGGAAAAAACAATTGCACAATGGAGAGCATACTCGTATGTACCAAAATATACTCAGCGGCACAAAATTTGGCCCAGAGTGTAGAGTGGGCCAAATTTTGTGCCGCTGAGTATATTTTGGTACATACGAGTATGTTCTCCATTGTGCAATTGCTTTATCAAAACAAATTTTGTCACCCAAATATATGGGTATAAGTAAGTGGTTTCGTTTTACCCACGGGTACTACTTTATATACATGTTACACACGTTCATATATTTACTCGAGACAGGTCTATACGTAATGTATTATAGAAAATAAATTGTTTCGCTGTCGATTTATTTTTAATATTTTTCTTAAGCAAAATATGTTGCTTGTTTGATAAGGAATTCAAGTGAATAAAAATTGCTCAGGCCAAATCAATCGCGTTGCGTAGGCGCGACAGCGATAGTTCTTTGTTTCATTTTTTCTGCTCAGCGACAGGTAAATAGAATCCTTGGATGATACGCTTGACGGAATTTGATATTTTATATACATTTGATTTTGATCATAATATGTATTTTCTTTCTGTCTTTCTTTTAAATAATTATTTTCTACTGAGTTAAATTAAGTTCAAAGACATAATAGGTTATTTAATGACTAAATTGAAACAATACTTGGGAAATATTTAACCGCAAAAATAGTGATCAAGAGAAAATGTTTTCTATACCAGAAGCCTTATATTCTGATGCACTTGAAATTATAATCTTTTTTACCACTTCTTTCTGTCACACGATGTAAGATGAGGGCAGAAAGAGATGATAAATGCTATCCCTAGCGTACGAATGTTAGACTCGGCCACTAAACTATTTGAGAGTAATAAAATTTTATTAAAACAATATCGAAACGAAAAGATGCGATAAATAAACAATTTATAATAGAAGGGATTATTTGGACTGTGCCTTATTTTTGACTTTATATAGCAACAATACCATACTCATAGGTAGCGTACACAACCAGCAAACAATATCCGATGTTAATACAATTAACTCGACAAGCTATACAATACAGTCTGTATAATGAATGTCGCAGAACTGGATACAGGCTTCCTTTCATAATTAAATGGACTAGGCCGTTATTTCCAAGATAGCTCAAAGCTAGCACGTGATATTATCAAGAACTCTGTGTATGTACTGGGTTTACACAGTCAAGGACATCAATATTGTATGCATTACAAAATCTTAAAAGTATACAACAGTAAAGTCACAATACAAGTAATATAGGTAAAGTATACAAGCGCAGCGTAGGTCGTCCACCAACAAGATGGTCGGAGGGCCTGGTTGAAACAGCGGGGTGACGGTGGATGCAGTCGCTTCTGACTGAAGCATGTCTACGGGGAAGGTCTGAACAGTGGATGTCCTACAGCTAATATGATGATGATGATGATACAACGAACGTTCGGTATCTCTTGCACATATATACAAGGAAGGCAACTGTCAGAGGCAAGTGACGATGGATTTTGTAGTGGATTACAAACACTTGGATTAACGACAACAACCATTCTGTCATGTCATGTGTGAAATGATGATGAAGAAGAAGATTGCGGTAAGATTTCGCTAAGAAAACATGCGTTGTATAATTCCAAGTGCAACTTTTTATTTTAAGTCACATTTCGGTCATTTACAAAAGTGAAAAAAAATGTAGAATGTTTCACTACAAAGGCCAATGCGTACCATTATATCTATGATCAATGTTACTAAAGTCACTATTAGGTGCTGAAAGCTAGTGTGATTTTACTTTGCTTAAGGGCCTACCTTTGTTTCCATAACTAAATATATAATACGTATTAAGTGGATTGAGGAGCACTTACAATATATCTTATTAAATGCCCCCTACATACTTGTCATTTTATTCATGTAATTTATATCTTTGATCTATATATATTTATAATTTACTTTATCATGCTAGGTTTCAAATTAAGGATTATTTGCTACTATATATTTCGTTTTGAAAAAATACTTTCTGACTAGTATCTTGCGACGCATTCTTCTTGGCAATGATGATCTTTCCGAAAGAGCTGGTATTTACTTGAATAATATTACTGCTAGAAATAGATGTACCTTGTAGCTATCAAACTCTGTGTAATGACGCACGAAATAGAAATGGCCGAAATTCATATATAGTAAAGCTTCCATCAAGCCCCGTTGACGTGGCAACGGGCTCCCTCGAGACGTGGCATCGTGGAAACAGACAGTAATCTAGTTCTTTCAATCCCCTTTGTGAGGACATCTCGAGGTCTTTTGTGTAAGACAATTATCGTTCCGGATATTTCTAGCGTAAAAACGTATTTTACGAGAGCAGAAGGGACGGCAGGCGATTATACCGGCCTCGTATTTGAGAGTTTATTAGTACAACGGAAGTGCTGAAACGTAGCGGAGTTAGGGAGTGCACGCACCCTGCGATAACTTATAACGAAGTAGGCCGGGAATGGGCTACGAGAATCTTCTAGTGAATTGTGCCGGATGAGACTGCTAGTAAGAAGTAAAACGACCTGAAATTCGTTTTGAATAGTATGTACCTATATGTCCCACAGCAAGGCACACCATCAAAAAAGTAAAGAATTTTAGTAATACATTGTACCTATCCTTTGTTATCTTGTAGTTACTGCAAATTATTTAATAAATTATCTTATCTTCTTTTTATTTTGAAGTCAACTGTTCAAAGACCAGCATTCTTACCATTTTGGTAGATTAAATGAGAAATAATCAAATAATCAGGAATCATGAATGAAAATCAACAAACAGTATTGTTTTTCAGAAGTTTTATAAGTCTTCAACTAATCTAAAAACGGTTTACGAATTTCTCTTGCCAAAATTCAATCCCACAAAATATATGTAAATATTTTAAAAGTTACCCAACATAAGCCTAAGAGCCAACGGTAGCGAAACGCATAAATATCAAAAATAATATGTTTTGGCCGTCTCTGTGCATAACTTTCGCGGATAAACACAGTTTTTGAAAAACAGTAATCCTCCTAATATTTATTATAAATGTGTGTGTGTGTGTGTGTGTGTGTGTGTGTGTGTGTGCTTTTATTCCTAATGAAACGGAACTAACGGATTACGCGTGTGACAGTCAGTCTAGTATAAAATATATAAAGTAAAATAAACAATCAAATTCTTATTGTTTTATCCTACATATAACTACGAAATTGTAATTATATTTTAAATCTTAACTTAACTTTTAATTATTTTTTGTGGTTCAAATCAGTTCCTACAGATATCATACTCTTGAGTATGAAGATGTCGCTCGGAATTTGCCTCGGTCGCTTTTCTATTCTTACTTGAGTCACATAATACACAAAAGGCTAAGGAAGCCGGCTCGGTCGGTCGCTGACACAGCCACTCGTTTGCCACGACTCAAGTCCCCAGACCTTTTTTAGGGATCCGTCAAAAATATATATCACATCTTTAGTCAGTTTTTTTTTATTCAGGAATAGACTTGCATTTGACCACAATCACGCCTGATAGTATGCTTGCCTAATTAATGCTCATTCACACTAGATTTGAAGACTGCTAGATACACCTACATAGATTTATTCTATCCTACTTAATATTATAAATGTGAAAGTTTGTGAAGATGTTTGCATGTTTGTTACTCAATCACGTCTAAACCGCTGAACCGATTTAAATCAAATTCGGTATACAGATATTTTGAGTCCCAGGGAAGAACATAAGATAGTTTTTATCCCGAAAAATTACATAGTTCCCGCTGGATAGCGATAAACGTATACTACGCGGAGGGAGTCGCGGGCCATCCATCCATCCATCCCAGCCTATATACGTCCCACTGCTGGGCACAGTCCTCCTCTCAGAATTCATCTCAGCATTGAATTGCTTTGCAGGTTTGTGCAGGTTTCCTCACGATCTTTTCCTTCACCGCAAAGCTCGTGGTAAATTTCAAATGTAATTCCGAACATGAATTTCGAAAAACTCAGAGATGCGAGCCGGGGTTTGAACCCACGAACATCTGCTTGAGAGGCGATAGGTCAAAGCACTAGGCCACCACATCACACAGCAGCTAGTATCTGTATAATTTCAGATATTGTCTCTATTTTCACATAAGTATAAAATTTATCAACGAGTTCAAGTTATGCTTGCGAAAATATTTACATGACTTTTTTGTCTAGATGTTTGAAGCTAGAACTTAAATATAACCATATTTTTTGAACCTACAACCATTAAACGAAAAAAAAAAGTATTTTAGTAAAGAAACTGCTAAATTAACTATATTTTCTCTTTAAACATGTCTCTCACTATGGCGCATCCTGAATATGTTTTTTTCTATCTTAATTTAAAATTTCTGAATTTATATTTCATCCCAAACAAGGTAATGGGGAGTTTCTACGTGACTCGCCTAAATTTGCCCATTTTCATACTGAACCTTTTTAATAACTATATGTAACTTTACATTCATCCTAAAGACCAAGAAGGAGATATATTAAAATAATTTTGAATACCTCTGCAAACCATTAAGATGGTATTTCTATTGCATTGAAAGTTTTTTGTCACGCATCTGTCTCCAACAAATCCAATATTTATTTTATTTTTCACTTCTCATGCTCTTACAATGTTACTTTAGTCTCTGCATATCGGGACTAAAGCTCTTTATTAATGTCTAGGGATTCAAGTTTTTTTTTATTTACTCTGAAAACCCCTAAACAGCCATTATCGCCATTTTCATTGATTGTGTATAGACAATTTTTAGGGCGTGGAAATAACAAAACACCTCGTGTCATTATGGCTTGTTTTAGTCCCTTGTTGAACAATCTACTAAAATACATAGCATGTACCCGTAAGTGAAACATGGGTTCGACATTTCAGTAACTAAACATTTCATGCTTATAAACAATGGTCCGCTAAGTATTTACTTACGTGAACAAGACTTGGGCTCGTCGCTCTTGTCTCCACAGTCGTCCTCGCCATTACAAAACTTGTCCAATGATATACACTGTCCCGTATCACAAAGGAGTTCACTCAGCCTACATGGGTTCTGAGCGTTTCTAGGAAATTTAACCTTTTTCACTGGCACAATCATAATGTCTGAAATAGTGTCTAAGCTGTCCTCATTCACGAACTCCTCGTTCAAGTCTTGAGGACTACACAGCTTTAATGATAATAGTACTATTATGAATAGGAAGGTTCTATTATTGAAAACATCTTGAAAATTCTTTAAGAGACACATTTTCGTGAGCGCCTCCTTCTCATGTAGGCCCTTTGTTTGTCACAACATTTTGATGAAATTCCGATGGTTACCTGTAACAAAAATAGATTATAATTTAACTCGGCAATTTTGGGTATCAACAAAAAATATTGATTTGTATGATTTGTTGATGTCAGTCGTCTGACAAGGAAAAAGTCTTGGCTAAAAATATGTCAATATTATGAAAAGATAATGGAGGTAGTCATGCCTTTTGACCCAAATACGCAAAGCTCGGAATACGAAAGCTCGGCAAAAGAGTGTATATATAATATTAATAATGAATATTACATGCCTTCTTATTACGACTAATATTCAAATTTAAATAAAACTTAGAAGCATCAAGTTTTCATTCGTTCGAAGCTTGTAGTGGATATCTATATGAAATCTACACTGCGAATTTGGTTTGTTTGGCTTCGTATAAATTCTTATAAAGAATTTTGATATTTAGATATTCATTGACCAAAAAGGATTAAATTAAGAATGCTTTTTTTATTTTAAATATCACTTGTAATTCTGAAATATTAAACTAAGTACCTAATTGGGGCCAATTAGCGTTTCGTTCGAACCGACTCGTTAATAACGTCGACGTTAATAACGTACCCTGGATTAATCCATGAATGGATAATGCCTCCTCTACATATCGACGGATGCGTCGGCAGATTGTACCTGCGGATGCGTCCGCCGATGTAGAGGGTGGTTTTGCTTGTCTGTGGTCGTACCAATTTAATTTTCGACACGGATCAAGGGTGACAGCGCGAACGCAACGCGCCTGTCCACACGTCTGCCGATGTGTGGACGGATCGCAACTTATCCGAAGATATGGTTACGGATTCATCTGCCGACGCATCCGTCGATATGTAGAGGAGGCATAAAATAGTTAACTATGTAAATGATAAACTGCAATAACTGGTGATTTTGATGATTAAAAATTGTCGTAATTTGTCACTTGTTGTTTAACCAGTTTGTTGACCTGTTAAGTGGGATAAATTAATCAATTTTTTGGTTGTTTGCTCTGACATCCGGATAGCCTAGCTAGTGAGTAGTGAGTTAACTTCGCTACGAAGCTGGAAGTCCCGGGTTCTGATGTAAGAGAGTTCAGCAGCGCTCTCTATTGCCAACAACTCCAGACTTGAGTACTGCGATGTGGAAGGCGAGGAGAAATCACCACACTATTCTCCCAAGAAAGTCGTCATGACATGAAGGTTCAATACTGAACTCAACCGAAAACCACGACCACTATGCCAAGAGTGTGATAGGAGTGACTTAGAAGAAGGAAATTTAAGCCAGAGTGTAACCACTTAGAAGAATACAATTTACTCAGAATATTAGAGACCCAACACCAATAGGTAGGTACGCATGAAATCTAACCCTACCGCAAGTACCTACCTAATACAATATTGCCAGTACCGAAAATACAAACTGAAACATAGATGGACAGAAAAACCAGAAAAATAGACCAGCGCTGGGAATCGAAACCAGGTCCTCGGCATTCCGTCTCGGTATACCGCTACACCACCACTGGACAGGAGTACAGTCACGAATTTCTCCTATGTCACCTCACCTCATATCTCAGCTTGTTTGTTTCTTATTTAGTCACTTAAGCAGCGACACTAGCGACATCTATGATGTAGCCCTCATCGAGAAACTTTCAGCATTCCATTGGAACTAACCGCTCACCCGGACAAGAGATGTCGTTATTAAGCAATCAAATTAAGATTAGTGTATTCCCAGCGCTGGTTTAGGCATTTTTCTGGTTTTTCTGTGCATCTATGTTTCAGTTTGTATTTTCGATATGGGTTTTAGTAACAAAAATTTGGAGTTGAAATAAAAAATAAGTACAAAGAGACTCCAAAAACCAATCTTAATATTGCCAGTCTCCGGTGTCCACTAACCCCTACATAAAAGTGCCAACGCTACAAAAGGAAACAAAAGAAAATCAAACTGCGAACGCACAAGCCTCGTGTAACCTTCCAAGCATAGTACAAATGACATGTGTGAAAACACCGTCGACCTTAGTAAGTAGGGCAATACATTCAGCCCTTTGCGCCACGTGTGGGTAGCATAAATATAACGCGCACCTGTTATGGCAGCTAGATTGTGCCTAGATAAAGAAATTTAATATCGTATTTGCAGTATAGTCTGATTTATGGCGTGTGCCGGTGGTGCACTTAGTTTGATTTAGGGCAGAAATAGGATCACACTTAACGCTTAGAGGGGTAAATGGGTATATTCGTAATAGCCAAAATATATACATAATTTTGCGTGTAGAATCGGGGTGCAATATTTCACTTTATGTTATACCAACATTGCAATAAAGAAATTTAAAATTATTTGATGATTTTTAATCATTTTGTTGCGAGATAAAGTTTTAAATTTTAATGTTACTTATAACACTTCTTCTTAATGTTACTTAGTAGTATTAGATTCTTTTTACTACACCCAAGTTATGTATAAACTGTACTCGTACTCTTTACAGCACATCACTGTTACAGTTGTCATTATAGTTACGACGTTTGCTTTGTTCCAACGCATTTGCCAAATACCCAAATCATACTACCCTCATTTCAGGCATATTTGGCTAACTGTATGTATACACCAAATAGCCTCTCACGCTTTGCAGTTTTCGCCCAAACACGGCGTACAACCGTACAGTAGTAACTGGGAGTAGTGCCAGTATTAAAGTGTGATATGAATCTAGCTTGCGCTACGCGATATTATTTAGTAGGGCGCTTCTATATACCGAAAGATTGTTAAGATTATGTATCACTAGCTTTTGCCCGCGGCTTCGCCCGCGTGGAATTCGGTTATCGCGCGCTGTTTCCTCGGGAACTGTACATTTTTTCGGGATAAAAATTAGCCTATGTCACTCTCTGGCCCATAAACTATCTCTATGCCAAAAATCACGTCGATCCGTCGCTCTGTTTCGACGTGAAAGACGGACAAACGTACAAACATACAAACGCACACACTTTCGCATTTATAATATTAATATGGATGTGTATGTGTAACGTTTTAAGTAGACTCACAAATCTTACGCAATATTTGCTTGTTTACTTTATAATCTGTTCTTAATTAGTCTGCTATTGTAATTGCGAAGTTTTCTCTGCAATTAATTACAAACCACACACGCATATCCGTCTTATAAAATAGTCTTATAACATAAATGTTACCTATGGCAAAACAAGTTTAATTTCTTGATATATTTTATTTTTATGTTGCAGCCACAGAATTAATACCTAAGAAGGATTAGAAATAGTATCATGTATATTTAATTTAAAAATAGATGTGGCGACATCATCATGAAATTAGCAAATTTTTTGCCTATTTTCCTGTTGATTTTTGTTTTTATAGAGTTCAGTAAATTATTGTAATCACCACTGAAATTTAATTCTTTGAACCAAAATACTTGGCATAATCCAATTTTGAGCTACTAGACTTTGTTACAAACAGAATTGAAAAAATAAATAAATATAAGTAATATGTCCTTTTAGTAAGTTTTTATCTCGCATGACATTTCCAGTATTTAAATATCTATTAGTTCTGTGGTTTCACAAAACCGGTTTTTTTTTCTAATAATTAACGGTTACAGGTGGTTCAAATTTGGGTTCTCAGATGATTAATAACCAGAGTGCAGCGCACAATTATTGCTGCAACATTTCGGAAGTCACCGCGACTGCGACATCGCAACATGCAAATGAGCGTAAAAGCGAATTTGTGTTCCCAAATGCAAAGCGCTTACAAAGGGTTGAAATTTGCAATTCTATTTTATAAGCGATGCAGATAATAGTACGGTGAAACGTGAACCCGAATGTTGTGTGAAGCGTACGGATCCAGTGGTTACGGTCAATAATGTTTTCCGGAGTATCAGGGGTGTGTAATGATAGATATTAGATTCAACTTTAACATTATGATACAAGTAAGTAATACATTTGATAAAATTCGAATCACTCGTAAAATTTCAACGAAGAGCTTAAATATCAAAAGGAATTTAATAAAAACCTTTCTTTTTTGATATTGTTTTACTTATTTCATAGCTTTGATTTGTCTTATCGCAAAAAAGGCTTCCTGTTGTCTAGAAAAAAAAAGTCTCTAAGCACTTTTTGGCAATTCCTATCGAAATGATTTCACAGTAATTAACTAATCTGCTAGTAGTTAATAAACTAGGAAACCACCTTTGTAACTAAAATCAAATCATTATTTTCTTAGCAACCTTTTTCACCCCCCTATTTTAAATAACAACATTAGCAATCTTAAGGGCCCTCGATCCCTCCAGGAAACAAGCTAATCTGGGTGACACTGATAAATTAATGAGTAAATAAGCGCTGATAATGATCGGGAGCAAAAAAGGCGGCCACAGGACACCCCCCAACTGCAACTGTGACGTGACAAATGATAGGGCGGAAAAAAATGAACCATTTTAAATTCCAGTCCCCTCTCTCCCTGAGGTTTTAGTACAATTTCCGAGTTGTGACGCTAATTTACGGTTATCTGAGCCTCTTATCTATTTCATTTCTTTTTATTATCAACTAACGTTACTTGCCAGCTTCGTCGGTAATGCTTTTAGACGGTCTTCAAAAATAAGTCTCAGGTGGGCTCGTGAAAGGTTTATCAAGGCCTTAATGTAAGCTTTAAAGAATTCACTTGACCTCGGCGCCAGTTAATGGAAAACTCTAATCAGGTTGACAGTACTCGTATACTCATAACTAAACTGAGCGAACATTCACGTATTATATTATATCGACAATAACAATAATATTAACGACGAATTTTGATGTTCAAGTACATTATAACCAATTACAGGGCTATGAACTGTATATAATGTTGTCTGTATAGAACATTGACATTTGTGTCACATTTGTGATTACTAAAATAAATAAATGAGCCAAATGCAAGCAAGAATATAACGGACTACTCGATACTAACGCCATCTAGAACAATTTCGCCTGTAAAGAAACCGTCATTGCTTCTTCATACCTATGACTGTACATGGAAAGGCCACAATATCGAATATGCTTCAGAAGTATACCTAAAACCTATTGTATCCTAAATTGCACATGTATCTAAATGGGCCAGAAAAAAATATTGCAAGCCCTCAGACAG
>NC_133488.1:9921402-9992223 GCF_025370935.1 Choristoneura fumiferana | reverse complement strand
AGTTTCTTTTTGCTGGAAAAATTCGGAAATAGGTTATAGTCCACGATAAGTTATATCGATTCCGTTTCCTTGCGCAAACCGTCTATGTGCCAAACAAATAACCATCACACACGAAATAAAATAGCATCGAGAAAAACACGAAACCCACAATTTTCGCAACAAACAGAATATGTTGGACACGGTTCACTTGTTCGAAGCAGTATTGTATATCGTCATTGTGTTTTCGAGCATTTGTTTCCTTACGAAACGGCAGTTAGGAATATTTATTGGATGAACTTGTGGCGTGGCGTCGCTTTTTAGCCAATTGTAGCCATTTTTGTATCGTTTTCCTATACTCAGTGTGATGTATGTCTAAGAATACGAAGTTCTGAACGGCAGTTTCCGTTCAGTGTTCAGTTTTAACTACATCAATTTGGGTTCTAAATACGAAATTTAAACTTCTATTTTGTTTTAAATCAATAAATTACGGGAAAAATTTTAACAGTTTAAATAAGTTTTTGGAAACCACATTTGGGACACAAGCTTTTTTTGACTGTGCTTACTTGCTTTGTCATCCAAACTACATGTTTCGACCTTTCAAATCAATGCGATCACAAGAAGAGACTATTTGAATCGCAAAATTTGACCATATCAAACATACAACATTTTTTACAAGATAAAACTTGCAAATTGTAATAAATTTCATTCTTAATGACGTGCCGTGACGTGTCAAGAGTTAGAATTGATTTATTGTAGCGATGCCAGTATCACGAATTCAATGCACTTGAACTTGAAATCGTTAGTTTCAAATCATCTATAATTAATTACTTTGTAGCCTCACGATACAAGCATATACATATTTAATACTACATATATATTTGACGACCGGATGGCTAAGTGACGACCGGATGGCTAAGTGGTTAAAACCTGACTATGTTGAGCTTGAGGTCCTGTTCGAATCCCGGCCGGGGCAGATATTTGTGTGAATAACACGAATGTTTTGTTCTCGGGTCTTTGATATTTAATATGTATTTAAGTATGTATTTCTATATAGTATGTTTATCCGTTGCCTTAGTATCCATAGTACAAGCTTTGCTTATTTGGACTAGGTCAATTGGTGTCAAGTGGCCCCATGATATTTTTTATTTTATTTTATTTATTTATACACATTTAAACTGATTTTAGTCTCAAATCGAGTCCAATATCCAAAATAATACTCGCTAACGAACTAGAGCCATTTTTTTACAAACTTGTTTGATATGCATATGTTTGTTTGTAAATATTGCGTATTTGTTAGTTGTTTACTCACCAATAGATTGAATTGACTTGAAGTTTGGTACATATAACTATATAATAATCTATAGTTTGGACGATGTAGTAGTAAAGTAAACAATAAGTAAAGTCTGTAAAAAGGTAGGTTTAAAACCGGCCAAGAGCGTATCGGAGACGCCCAAAATAGGGTTCCGTAGCCATTACGAAAAAATTAAGTAATATTTTCAAAGTCAAAGTCAAAGTCAAAGTGATTTATTTGCAAACATAGGTGTAACTGATTACAGTGGTGGTAACAAATATATGGTAAGTATCAAAATGCTATGTTTTGCCTGCAAGCATACAAAATTCAATTTGTTATAAAATTACATATTATATTGTTATTCTATTATCAAACACGAATATTAATCCATTAAAATAATTTAAAGATTATCATATCATCATTATTATTATCATATCATCATTACCATTAAAATTTAAAATTGTAAATATCAAAAATTATTAAAAGCTTTAAAATTATCATGTAAATAATCAGAAATAGAATAGTAGCAACGATTAATTAGCAATGTCAGTAATTCCTGCTTCAGCCTCGACCTTGGCAGCTGCTTTATGCATACCGGGAGTTTATTATAAATTTCCTAAGGATTTCGTATTTTATACGGAGTCTTCCAAGTTTAGGTATATTTTATACCTTTGGCTGCTATTTACTCATAAACTACTAATAATTCTCAAGCAAACTTAGCCGTTATAGTTTTCCTTGAAAGTTTGATATACTTACTACCATCCTGATTTTTTCAAATCTTTCCACCCACCGGTTTAGATTTTAGAGGGGGGACGCTCGACTTTAATGAAAATTTGCACTTTAAAGTTGAATATTTCGCAAACAAATCACTGAATCAAAAAATCATTTTAGCAACCCCCTAAAGACCTATCCAACGATACCCCACACTATAGGGTTAGATGAGAAAAAAAAAATCACCCCCACTTTACGTCTATGGGAGCTAACATAATTTTTTTTTTTTTTTTTTATTTGTACCATTTTGTCGGCATAGTTTACTTATATATCCGTCCAAAATTACAGCTTTCTAGTATTGACACTCCCTGAGCAAAGCCGTGGACGGACAGACAGACACAGACAGACAGACGGACATGGCGAAACTATAAGGGTTCCGTTTTTGCCATTTTGGCTCCAGAACCCTAAAAAATGAAATGGCTTTGTATAAGTACTTTTTTTAAACCACGTGTTAGTGGTGTTGAAATATTTTTTTTCATAAGATATTGAAGTCTCAAAAAATTTTCATTACCATAAAATCTTAACGTTTTCGTTGCCATCTTGCAACAGTTGTTACAAAGGGTAGGACTTATGCAAATGAGTGAAGGGTATTCCAAGCGGTCCTGTATCCAGGATTAAAGGGATGGCATTTCGGTCTGTTTTTAGAATGCCACATGGTGTCCCCGGCTTTGTACAGAACAGGGGATGTTTATAGTGAACCGGATTGTTAGAATTGTGACATTTTGCTGGATTACTGGGACAAAGTTCTAAGCTTGTCTCTTATGATTCTCACCTCATCTTTATGGATCCAGGTATAAAAGAGATGTATGATTGTAATACGTTTACTGTGCATCGTGCCTATAGAACATATTGTAGCATAAGGTACGTAACGTAAGTGTACCACGAAGAGCGTTAGAGCTCTTGTACGTTAGTTTACGTGTGATATGAGATATAGGTTTCACACTTCAATTGCTTAGTTTAGAGATTCGTGAAATTCCGGAATTTCATTTCGAATGTCAGATCTAATGGTAAGTGCAAGCAAATCCGCGAGTAAAGACTAGTATGTAAACACATCTTTATCAATATCATAAATTTGCCACACAGTGCAAGGGACTGGCAAACGCATTTTTTATTAGTTTATTGTTTATTTGTATTCTGTGTGCCTATTCTGTATTGTTCATGTTGGCAAATAAATCAATCTTCAATCTTTAAATGCGAATGTTATCCTGTTTGTCAGTTATCTCTTCACGCTTATTTAAATAAATCGCAGAACCGATTTAGATGAAATTTGGTAAGAACATAGTTTGAAAGTCTGAAAGATACACAGTTTTTATCATCCCAAATACTTTCATAGTTTCCAAGTGACAGTGATTGCGGACAACGGATAACGAGTAGGTATTACTAACCCGTGTGCGGCGGTCTACTGTACAGGTTACGAGATTTTTTTAGTGCACTCAAAGTAGATTTTATAGTTTATTGTTAGGCGAGAAGATCAGTAAGTATATAAATATTGTTTTTCTCGAATTTTTTGTTATTAGAATTGTTTCATGCATTGGAATTTAGTGTTTTAAGTGGACTTATTTTTTTACTATCTGGCTCACGAGTATTGTTTGATAAAGTAAAAGACAAGGGATTTGTATAAATAGAATAGCACTTCGCTACCACCACAATAAAGTGATGGCAATATCTGTGTTTCCGATGGAGCAGTTCCGTTTGAAGTGCGAGGCAATTGAAGGACGTCTTTTATTTATTTAGTTTCATTTGTCGTGTCGTGTTATGACATTTTTAGTACTACTGACTAACGAAAACAATTTTAAGTGCAAAAGATTTCTAGACTGGCTTTCTGTACCTTGTAGCGAAGTGATTAAGTTTGAATGAAAGGAAGTAAAATATTTTACTTAAGGTCCCAAAGGTTCCACCAACAAACAGAAGTAAAAAATAATGACACTTGATTATTATAATCTAATCTAATACCTTTAAACGAGCAATTTTTGTATATATAAGCGGCAAAAAATCTGGCCCTCAAATGTATGCAGAAATAGGAAATTTTGTATGTAGAGTGGGCCAAATTTTATGCCGCTCAGTATGTATTTCGGGGATCTCTGAAACGGCTCCAACGATTTCGATGAGGTATGAGGAGGTTTTCGGGGATGACAAATCGATCTAGCTTGATCTTATATCTGGGAAAACACCTATTATAGAGTTATATAGAGTCACCCAGGTACTTTATATAAATTGGTAATGGTGGTGGACCAAAAAAGGGTCTCCACTCAGCATGTGTTGCTTGACAGTGGATACAGCAACGCTGGATTTATGAGAGCTTAGGTATGAGCCTATCTTGTCCACCTTAGTATACATCTTTTTTACTTTGGACCTCTTTGCTTCAGTGTGTTGGTCATTACAGCTAGATGTCATTAGATAAGATCTCATAAAAATAAGCAATTTGCTGCCTAATTATCTTTATGTGATTGATTGATAGTACTTAGTTTTATAAAATGAAAGTTTATTTTTTAGCTAAGCTGGTATTACTTAAACTTAATTATATCTCACAATTTTAACTAGTTCGTCGCGGTACTGACGAAACCTGTAACGGAAACTGTCAAACTTGTCACGGATAGTATTTTTCAAATAAGCGTATTTTTCCCCTAAATTGCTGCAACAAATCCAAATGGCAAATCATCCTAACTAGTTAAACTAGAACTAAAATATATACTATCTATAATATACGATCGGCCGCCAACATATAGACAGTGAAAAAAGTAAAGAAGCGGTATTTTATTTTTTATTGAAACATTTCAAATTTTAACTTCCGAGCAGATGCTTACGTCACAGCTACGGCACAATTGAAGGATTTTAACCGGAAACCATATTTGTGCCCTTTCACAAAAAGGTTCCAGTTTAACGTAATACAATGTAATACAACCTTTTTTTTAAACCGCGCCAAGATTAAATTATTAATTAAGTAAATTTGTACCTATTTTTGCGTAAATTAAAATATTATATAATATTAATGGTACGTAATTTTAATTAATATGATTTTAAATATTCTGACCTAATGAAAAATTACAAAAATTATAGAACAATATAACCTTCTGTTAAAATAGTCTTTGCCAATTCAGGTTATACGTTGGCTTTGACGAAATTTTATTATTTTCAGTGCTTGCACTGTTGTGTTTCGGCGGGGAGAGTAAGACAGCCGGTGAAATTACTGGCACTTGAGGTATCTAAGGCCTATAGGTTGGCAATGCATCTGCAATACCCCTGGTGTTTCAGATGTTTATGGGCGGTGGTGATCTCTACCATCAGGAGACCCACTTGCTCGTTTGCCATCCAGTCGAATAAAGAAAAAAATTGTAAAAAATTCTGTAAAACAAAAATTCTGTGTCATATTTCCTGCTGTATTAGCTATTGTTTTCTATTTTTTTTCTTTATTAGGAGTCATTGACGTTTTTTGCGCCAAAAATACTAAAATGAAATATACGAGTAGGTCTATCAGGCGCCCCCTGACCCGGTGGTTATCTCGCTGGCTGTCTCAGCGACGCCTAGCCGTTAAGATATTTCCAAGCTCACCCCGCCTTTATAAGTACATATCGCTTCCTTAATCTTCTCTTGCTTTCACGTCTTTGTCTTACGAAATCTCCCTTGGGCACTGAAGCCACGCTCTAAAGCACTACAGTACATTATCCATGTCAATACTGCGAACCATTTTTAGAGAGCATTTTGGTTTATCGCTTGTGAGGGGTACGGGTAAGGGCACATATGGGAAACATTACAGAGATTTCTGGCCCACAAACATGCTGTATAATATCGGGTACTGTTAAACCATTTTTATTTACAATGTAGCTTTATTGCGAATGGGTTTACGGTGCCCTATTAAGCTTGTTTAACGCAATTTGTTAGTCATAAAAGGAAGTTTTTGATGATTAAAATAATGTAGCATTAAGAGAGTTTTTTTGTACCCCGAGGAGATAAAATGGGCCATAAAATAGACTTTCATTTTAAGGCTTGAAATGTGAGAACTGGATCTCTGAAACGCTTTGCTCGTAATCGGTTTAACGTTGCGCACTTCAATGTTTTAAGGCTCTATATTTGAAGGAACCGGTGCAGTTTTGCTATATCGGTCCGTGGCTTTTATACCAGGTAGGCCCTGTAACAGGTGCAAAAAATTAAAACACAGGTCCTGCTACTCAAATGGAACTACTTTATTTCTGCTACTTTAAAAAATTAAGTAATTTCATCATTATGTTTATTCCAAACAAATTAAATGGTATTTTCAATGTACGGCATCCAATAGCCTAAATGACATCGCTGTCATGTAACAAAATGACGGATTTCGCAATTAATTGCGTATGCAATTAAACTTTGAACTATAATAAAAATCAAAATATAAGTTATTTTCAAAAGTTGTATAACTAAATTAGCTCAAGATTAAGAGTGGAAGCTGTAATTTCATTTTTTGCTCCTGTTACAGGGCCCACCTTGTATAATATAAAAAAAATATATAATATAAATATCATGGGACACTTGACGCCAATTACCTAGTCCCAAACTAAGCAAAGCTTGTACTATGGATACTATAGGCAACGAATAAACATACTTAAATAGATAAATACATACTTAAATAAATATTAAACATTCAAGACCCGAGAATAAACATTCGTATTATTCATACAAATGTCTGCCCCGGCCGGGAATCGAACCCGGGACCTCAAGTTTCGTAATCAGGTTCTCTAACCACTTGGTGATCCGGTCGTCAAATCATGTGTGTCTAAATCACGTAACTATTTTAGGCACAACATAATAAGCTTAACACATTAGCATTAGTGGACATCACGCACCAATTTGTGTGCAGCCATGAACATCACCGGTGGGATTCTATTGTTTTTGGGACTTATGTGTGACCCGTAATAAAAATGCTGTTTTGTTAAAAAATATTCTAAAGTCATTTTTATTCTACGTCAAAATTCTTATAGAGAGCTTATCAAAAGTAATCAGTATGCTTTGAAATTTATGTCTTATTTAACTAATCGTAAATTATTCAAAGAACCAGCCAAACGTGAATTGAAGTTATGTATAATGGATCCTTACAAATTTTTACGTATGACAAGAAAAACGCAGCTACTCATGGGCAGCGGTGACCATTTATTATCAGATGTCCCGCTTGGTCATTTGCCTCCCTCTCATAATAAAATAAGGTTAATAAACTAAGGGGCTGTTTCACCATCCATTGATTAGTGTTAACTGACGGTTAAATGTGATGCCGTCTCCGTCTATTCGAACAAAACAAATAGAGACGGCATCACATTTAACCGTCAGTTAACACTAATCAATGAATGGTGAAACAGCCCCTAAGTAGCCAAAGTTAAATTAATGTCGCTTATCATCAGTTGAAAATGTGCAGATTGTGTTCACTAAGACGCGACGAACACCAATGTACAAAAATACTATCCAACAATATATAACAACTTATAGTATATATACTTCTTGCAATAAATATTATCCCCAACGGCCACTACAGCCTGCTACTTACTGTGAACTTAATCCCATTTAAGCCGAACAAAGTAAGTGCTTCTAATATGGACACTATTTTACCTAGATAATTGCTTGGCGAGCGCACCAACCCGGATTAAGGATAGAGGACAACTTTGCGGAATCGACGGGCTTGTTGCAAAATATTTGCTACTTTTCTTTAGTTGCTCTATTGACAGTAAAGGATTTACACAAATGTACTTCCATGTGTTTGAAACAATAACTCCATGGACAATCTCACGTCTCATGAGACGATGATAAACTTTTAGAAAAAAGTACTAACGGCAAAATTTATGTTTAATCATCTCTTAGCATATGCTTAACGCTTTCACTTACTTTTTGCAGAACTGCGTATCTCGATGAAATTTCAAAAATCGATCTTTTCCTTGTCTACGTAATAAAGAGAACCGCAAAGTAAATTTTCACCTTTCTAGCTGCAAGAGTTTGGTGCTATACCTATGTAGTCTGTGAGTCGTTGAGTTGAAAAACTTATACAGAAGAGGTTTAATACCTATTTTCTCTCCACGTATTACCTTATTCCCTGAGGAGTATGAAGATCATTTAATTTTGTAATCATCAAATAATTTCTACTAACACGATGCATAAGTAACTATTTATGAAGACCACAAATATTTCCTATAAATTCCCGCCTGAATTTAGTATAATCCTGGAATTTCAATTAAACTGCCAGACATAACTATTCGCGCTAGTAAAACACCTGCTGGATATATGTTTTTATAAGTATAAATACGTAAACACAAACATTACATAAACTGCTTAAATCATTACCTTTCCTTTTGGCTTTGCCGTAGTCGGTTACAAGTCCTAAACTGCGCATGACTCCGCGCATTTACCTCCTCCTAGACTGTTAAGATTACATAATTTGCTATATATTTTGGATATCACTTGTCTATAAATATTTTACTAATCATAGTTTTACAAGTAGGTAAGTATAATTCCAAACACATGACCCCTTATGAATCATCAGCTAACACTTTAACTTGGACATACAATTCAATGATTCTTTAGTGAACGCCATACAATAAGTTATATAGAATGGAGTAAAATTACAAGGTAAGCCACAGGCAGGCTTATCGCTTCATACATAGGTACCTTCATACCTACGTCGGCATACGAGTATAAAATCTCTATAGAAATATTTGAAATTCTGATTCACCAGATTTGAAAACAAAACGAGCACATTTTGCATGAAGCTATCACTAGAATATCTTCGCAGCACCAGCACCAATATCCGAGGAGAGTGCTTACGTAGAAATGCAATATCGACGCATACCAACGTACTTTATACGTAGGTAACTTTTTGTATGAAAAACGGTAGCCTAGCCGATGCTGCCGGTTGCCAAGCGTGTTAGATTTCATTTCGATAATACTAGTTCTGAACTCGTGCGCGTGATATTTGCCAGCTGGTAATTTCTTGACACGTCCGAACAAAAAAAACTTGCTATCAGTTAATGATATACGTCTGCAATGCGCAACGGATGAGCAATTAGGTAATATTCATTTCTTTACGCGTAATCATTAGATACGGCAGTTGCATTGAAATTCCGGGATTTTATTAAATTCTCGTGGGATTTCCCTAAAATTACATCGTGGTTTTCATTGACGTTAATGCCAAATTTCATGACTCTAAACTCAGCGGTTGGTAATTAGAGATTTTATCCCTATCCCGTGAGAACATCAGGATAAAAAGTGTCCTTTGTTTTAATCCAGGTTATAAACTAACTTTTTGCTAAATTTCATCCAAATCCGTCCAGCCGTTTCAGCGTGAAAAAGTAAAAAACATACTCACTCACTCACAAACTCACTCACTCACACACTCACTCACTCACAAACTTTCACATTTATAATATTAGTAGGATAGTAGGATTAGAGGATTCAGCAGACAAATTCATCATCTCCATCTCGACCTATACTTATACCTACAATTCACTGCAAGCTACAGCCCCTCTCAGAATGAAAGGCTTAGGCGTAGTTCCCACTCGGGCCCAGTGCGGATTGGGAATTTTACTTAATCATTTGTCACATGTAATCATACAATCATTGCTTTCATGGGTACATAGGGTGTTAAACTAAAATAAAATATTTCCCCAAACATGAAACCCTGTACCTAATTAATTAGGGCACTGCAACATCATAACTTAAAGCTATTTTCATAATTCATAATTACACATTATTATTACTCCGCAGTTGTATAGAGGTTTCTTCGTGACGTTTTCCTTCACCTGAAGGAAAATCCATACTTCCATACTAATATTATAAATGCGAAAGTGTGTGTGTTTGTATGTTTATGTGTTTGTACGTTTGTCCGTCTTTCACGTCGAAACGGAGCTACGGATCGACGTGATTTTTGGCATAGAGATAGTTCATGAGCCAGAGAGTGACATAGGTTACTTTTTATCCCGACAAAATGCACAGTTCCCGAGGGAACAGCGCCCGATAACCGAATTCCACGCGGGCGTAGTCGCGGGCAAAAGCTAGCTATATATACATAAGGGTACTTCCATAAAAATGGGGTAATTTTCGTACAAGTTTTGAAATGGGTGTTTTTAGATACTAATTAGAAAACTTTTTATTATATATAATACTTATAGAAATTTACTTTTTATATTCAAAGTGGCCGGTCACTTTACTTGATATTTAAAGAGAAATTTGTGTTTTTCTGAAATCTGTGTTCTAGGGACTGACGGGATATGATAGGGACTGACGCAAAACGTTGTTAATAGAATAAAAACACATGTTTAACTTCCAATAATCATATATTTAGTAATTCTTACTCTTTTTCTTATTAATTAACATATTTATTTCAAAATCCTATCCACTTTATAGACAAAGCAGTCTGTAGGAATGTATTTCTTACCAACAACAACACTACTTAGTACTAGTAATACTTAAATTATTTGAGATCACGTAACCAAACATATCTTGTTCGTTATATCTTATAAAATAAAACGTTTAACAATTAGCAAAAAATAATTTTCATCTTCTAAATAATTGTACTTTAAGAACACAAATTTGCAGTCTCATTATTTTTATAATTAGGTAACAATACCTAAAACCTAAATTACGTAGCTACTCGTCTTACTTCTCATATACATCAATTGACTTGTTAAATTTGTAGAATGTTGTATTTTTCCTAATTACTAACTTGGGGACTGGCAGTTTTTCTATCACATCTTCGTAAGCCACGTCAGCGATATCACGGTCATTGAGTTTGAATTCTGTACCATTTTGGTTGCACACTTGAAGAAATGCAACCGTCAGCTCTCCATCTTCATCATCATATTTAGAGCAAATCGCAGCGTATCGATATTCCTTTTTTCTCACAACGAACTTGACTAAAACATAATCTCCACTGTCATAGGTTGTTTTAGCTATTTCGTGCCACTCTCGACTTACGCTTGCTAATGGCATATCATCCTCAGAATCTGTGAAAACTGCAGATACTTGAAGGCGATTTGTGTCCTTCTGGTAGTTTAAAGTTCCTAATTTAAAGTGGTCACAGCCATCATCATCACAGAAACAACTTAGTGCTTTCATATCAAGTTTATTTGGAATAAAAATATTTCCTCTGACTTGGTGAACCAAAAGTGTTCCTTTAAAAGGTTTCTGTTTATTTTCATTCTCCTTGATCATTTTACTAACTCTTTCTATGTCAGCATCTTCAATAACAGAAATTTTTATTCCCGGACATTTTTCACGAAGTACACCAACAAAGTCAAGTAAGTTTATTATGTCACCCTTTTGAGCTATTACTTGGTCTGCACTCCGTTTACATGTCGCTCCAACTCCATCTGGAGCTCCCTTGCCGTGTCCTGCCTCGTGAAAATTCCAAGAATACTTCAGAGCGAGTGGATAGAAATCATGAATCCTACACCCTAGAATATAAAACATTGTTTTGTTTCTATATTGGGTTACGGGTCCGTCGCTCAAGAAATGCAGATTTTCTACAGTCGATGGTAACGTTATGAGCACTGGACCTAAATGTGCCAAATAGCTCCAGCACCGTGAGATAAATTTAACGACACAGTACAGTGCGAAGTTGTCTTGTCTTTCGTGTAGACTACCACAGTATGTAGCGAAATTTGCATACGAGACCCGCCAAAATGGTACGATTGAATCTCCTGGTTGCATTTAGTGGCGTAATTTTCTGAGAAATCCATGTGGATGATGGCGTCTTTTTCTGTAAGTGACTCTTTGAGAGATTTAATTGTGTTGTATTGGTGCACAATGTTCACTTCATGTTGAAATAATTTTAATAAATCACTCTGTTCTAGCTGTCCAATCAAATCGTAAGGTTTCATTTTTTGTATCTCCTTTTTATACTTTGTTATATATCGCTCCTTTTTAGTTTTAAAATCCATGATCAATTCTTTACTATTTCTCCATTGCTGGACTACAATTTCATCACTGTTGTCGAATTCGTTATAAGGTAAACTTTTCATTGAACAACCATTGCAAGTTCTCGATAAGCATTTTTCAGAGTTGCGATCACAGCAGAGAGTCTGAAGAGCAGTTTGATGGGTTGCAAAATTTAAAATGTTTGCGTTCTTCAATGCAACAAGTTTCAGATTAAAGTTTTCATGGGTGACACAAGCACACGTGTCACGATCGGTAAGTTTAGGCTTGACGACCCAAAATGGACGTAATCGGCAGAATAAAGAATACCCAATTGTCATTGAATTAGTAGACAGGAATTTTTGGTGAAGATTTTTCAAGGAATCCAGCATATATCGTTTTTGTTTCTTTATGTTGTTGCGAGTTATACACTCTTTCTTCCCTGCCGCACACCGGCTATTGCTATCATCTTCATAGAACTTGTGAATAATCGCTATCACTCCCTTTTTGTTGTCTTTTTTTGTTGACTTTTTACGATTAAATCCCATCTTTTTGTATGTCACAGCTTTGCCTCCTAATCTCCATATTTTATATTTTTTTGCTACAGGACCAGACAAAGTCGTTTTCAAATGATTTTTCTCTTTATGTGTCCTTGTTTCCGCACTTTTTTCTAAGATTTGCGTCTGTATAATTTCACCAAACAGTGCTTTTTTTACTAATTCTGCCTTCTTATTAGGATCATTCGCCATTTTTTCAATTTTGCTTCTGGGTGTAAGAGCCTTTTTTGATTTCTTTATAGTGCGTTTTAGTCTTTTGTACTTCTGTCTTTGGTTAGCGAGTTTTTTCTTTAGTTCAGTAATAACATGATTCTTCTTCTGTAGTTGTTTATTTCTTATCTTTCGTTGTAAAATACTTCTCCTTTTAGCTTCAGCTTGTCTTCGATCAGCAATACCATCAGATTGTCGCTCGGGACTTATTTCTTCTTGGACCTGAGGATCATTTTCTCCGTCAGATGATGGTGGCGTATTTTCGTCCATGTATTTATCAGCATGTTTACCAATTTTTTTATTTTGTCTGTAAGCTGCCGAGTAAGTGCTCCAGTTTTTTTTCATTTTTCTATGCTCACGTGGAGTCATATCTTTCACGCATTTTCGCTGTCCTTTTTCCTTTTTTTTGAGGTATTTCAATCTTTCTTTTTCTTTGTACTTTGCTAATAAAATTGGATCATTTTTAATTTTTTCTAAACGTTTTTTTGCCTGTTCTGACTTTTTTCTTGCTTTTTCTTCTTTAGAAAGCGGTATTTTCTTTCGAGGAGGCATATTCTAAAACAAATAAAAGTTTTTAAATTGATAAATTTGCCTGAAAGAGTACGAACGTCAGCCCTAGCCTTAGCGTCAGTCCCTAGCCACATTTACGACTAGGGCCTGATGGCCTAGGGACTGACGAATTTGAACAAAATCACTCGTAATTTACTTTTGACAAGACATACCGAAATTTGTAAGAAACTATAATATCAAAACAAATAGATCACATTTACACAGAAATAAAAGGAAACAATAACTAATTAACTTTCTGCAAAATAACTCACCTAGGGCCTGAGAGACTGACTGGTACAGCACGTGTTTCCTCAGCATGGACGCCGACCGCACTGACTTCAAAATGGCTGACGCGAATCAGCCCACGTATATGGCTAACTTCATGTGAATACTTTTGAATCAATGAGTTTCAAAAGAGTTATTCAGCACGGATGCCGCGTATTTTTAAATTTTCTAAGTGGCTAGGGCCTGATTGTAATTATTGATGACGCTACTTTTTTGTACAAAAAGGTATAAAAAATTATTATTTTTGTTCATTGAATTGTTTTGGTTAAGTAAGGAATGTAATTTTTAGTGTGTTCAAGTTAGCTAAAATTCAAATAACATCGTATTATTATAAAACCGGACGAAAAAAAGTAGCATTTTGGAAATGTGACAAGGCTAGGGACTGATATTAGGGATACAAAAGAAGTTTTTTTTTTAAAAGAAAATATGATTCCGGCGAAAGTGAGTGACATGATTAAAAATAAGCTATTTCATGTGTCAGTCATTTATAATATTGGGTACATAATATATATAAATATAAAATCACTGGAACACAAAGTTACCCAACTTTTATGGAAGTACCCATAAATAAATTTCTAATGTAACATCGCACATAAATTCCAAAAAAAACATATAAAAATTACCAACATTTAAGTGTGCCTAAGACTAACGATAGCACAAATAATGAATAAGCACAACCAGATCGAGTACTGGAACGTCATAAATAGGGTTCATTTATTTATATAACATTTAAATATTCATGACGAGATGATATGCAAAAATGCTCCAATAACACAGTAGCGTTCTTAAATTACATAGACTTCAAATCAAAATACCGAACAATGGGACTAATCCCCTATAAATTAATGTAGCATCAAATAAAAATCAATACCGTGTAATTGCACAGTTGGGGATTAACATTCATCTGTTTAAAATTCAAATAAAAGACTCCCGTGCACCCCAATTTGGTGGTGTGATTGTAAGGGGTGACCATTCATGTTAGGGGCCCATTGCACGGTCAGTTGATCGATAAGCTTTCTGATGCAACTTTTTTAATTAATAAGGCGTTACGCCCTTTGGCTCTTGAGTATTTTTAGGGCTTCATAGTATTAAAGGAAAAAAAGAACCGTTAAAGAATCACTTTACGGTCCGTCTGATTGTTAAGATCCTTAGAGAAGGCTATTGCCTATTTTGTGCAAAACCATGCAAATTTACATTAATAGGGTACTTAAGGTACTTCCCGTTGGTACGGAATTATGAAATCTAACAATAAGTAAGGCAAGCTGCAAAGCTGCACAAAAAAAAGTCCTAAATTTACTAAATCGAAAAAAAAAGAATTTTGTTTTGCTTAGAAATGCTACGAGTATGAAGTAGCTACTAACTTACGTTTTACTATATTTTATGTCAATTTGTGCGGAAGTCTCAGTGCACAAGTCTGACTCGCACTTTGCTAGTTTATTTAACCAAGGATCTGTAATTTTAATTATATAACAGGTGTGGCCTGTAATATGAGCAAATAATTAAAACATAGATATACTCCTCAAACTGAACAACAAAAGTTCATCGACTTTTAAATTTAATTATTTTTTATTTTTTATTACACTTTTAAGTTTATTCGAAGAAGCAATGTAAAGCAAACTGCTTGATGTTTGTACAGTGACAGGCGATGTCAGTTGTGTTCTAGGATGGCGTATATTGATAGCATTATTTAATTTGTATGAAAAAAGGAAAATTCAAAGACTCCATTATTTTTAAAAGTCGCTGAACTAATGTTGTTTAGTTTGACGAGGACGATCTATGTTTTAATTTTTGCTCGTATTACAGGCCACGCCCGGTATTTATAAAGAAAACTACTTTGTTTCTTGTTTATATCACAAAAACATGCTGTAGAGGTTTTATTAATCTTACGGTGCTTTACATTCAAAAGTATAAAATGGGACTGTTTGCTTTGTCAAGACTATTCTGAATCCAGCTCTACGAGCTGTGCTATAACTGCTATTAATTATCAACCACTTACCAACCTACTTACTTCTGTCCCAGGTTCTTTGTAAGTGTTATTTTCATTTACTTAAATTGTAAAAGGTTAAAATAAATGTTTTTCTTTTATACGGAGCGGAGCGTGTAAAGTATAATGGAGTATTCTGCCGGTTGCCGTGGCCATAAAGGCCTCCCAACGTTTTAATTATAGAGCAAATAGAAGGGGCCTTTTGAAAAACTGTAACCAACATGTGGTGACGGTGGGGAATTAAAAAAAGATGCCCCTCCGCTGCGAACCATAAATTATTTTTCGGGCGATCATTGTACAAATTGTACGTAAGTTTAACAAAAGACGACGTTTTAGGGTGATTTAGTATTTCTATTAACGGAAAAACACACAGATTTTTTTATCCCTTAAAAGGCTCGTTGCTTGAAGCATTTTTTGTATCCCTTTTGCAATATAGATACAGTGCCTAATTTTTTAAACTTTCCCGATTTTCACTCAAACGAACGAAAACGAGTAATAAGTAATTACGTCGATGTTTCAGCCACATTACAGTGGCCGTGTGGTCACAGGGTACCTATTCTACCAATTGTTAAGACAAAATGCTTCCGTTATGCTGATTGACCGAGCAGTGCCCCTCAAATTCAGCCATTCAATACAAATTACTTTCCACAAAACCCATTCAACAGAAAACGACACGCAGTCTTCCCGATCCCAAGGGACCTAGGGGTTTCTGTTTTTGACGCACATGTCATCCATTTAACATAAAGCCATTTTGACTATAATCACATCTGTATGCAAATCTCGGTGGACAGAGGACCGTTTCGTGCGATTTAATTGCGCTCTGGATGGGTATTCGCACTCGTTACCAGGGGAATTATATCTTTATTAATAACCCTGGTGTAGGATACTGGTAATTTTATTACTGAGATGGTTATCCGCCGGCGGAACGATTCGTTCGAACGCTATCTGTATGCCCAGGAATTAATTTTGCATATTGAATTCATTTTATTTAAAGGTACGTATAATTTGCTACAACGAATGGATGAATACGAGAGACGCGAGCCTTCCGGCAATTAAAACATAAATATTGACGATGGGCAATAAGTAAAATGAACCATACCTTTCTTTGCAGGGTTCGGTTCGTTTTTTGCAATAAAGCGAATGAACTTTCAAATTTGGAAGAATAACAACTGTTTTCGATATTCGTACCTACACAGTGCACATTAATTAACGGGTCACTATTGTTGACAATAAAGCTAAGCGTTAATTAGGTAGACCGTACATTTATCTGAAGAATTGTAGTTTATTGTCAGTTAATGGGTAATTGGTTTATATTCAATGGTGACCTGTCGTTACGCCGAATTTAATTACGCAAATTTTCGTTTTGCAGACAATTATTGGCAGACTTTTCTTTTGGCCAAACAACGTTTGATATAATTTCGTTCCGCCTATTATTTGTTTTGCCGAGTATTTGGTAGGATAGGAAGAATAGCGATATACAGATTTACGTTTAGTCGAATTGTTTGTTTCGTAATTGTTTCAGTTTACCAAACAACTGTTCGCCGAAACACGATAAGCAGAGTTATCACATGGCATCAAAATGTAGTTAGGTCAGCGAGGAGGAGTGTTAGATAGAATTGCGACCAACAATGCACGAGCCGGGCGAGCGAAGCGAGCGTGCCGCGGCAGCGGCCGGCGAGGCGGCAAGTGCCAGAACCGAACTGCTGGCCGACTTGGTTTTTTTTTAGTTGAATATAAAATAAACACAAATTCGAAAGCGAAAAGTTGCTCGAGCTATCGTTCAAAATGTATAGTGATTAATCGGCTTAACGTATTTTTTGTTAATAGTCGTTCGGCTTACTGACTCATAAGCCAACTGAATAGTCTACTAAAGGTTGAGTTACGAAACGTTAGTCTGCGAAACAAAACATCTGCGTACAAATTAATCGGCGTTAAATTGTTGGCGAATCATTAGGTAACCATAATACAATACTAATGTAGGTACAATATTGTCGATCGCAACAAAATGATACTTCGTTATGTTGCTGTAGGTTTATTTTCTGGTTAGTTTCAATACAATACAAAACTTGTAAATGGTTATGATACTTATATTTATAAAAAAAAAATAGTTTATTTTACACGGCAAATGAATACAATGTCAAATTTATTAGACTAGTTCATTTTACGCGTTTCTATGGTTCTAAAATTATTAATATTGATATACAAAGTTTATGTCAATTTTGGGTTGAGTATGTTTTAAACGATAAAAATACAGAATAATATATGTATCGATGAACTTGAATATCGATGAATGTAGAAATGTACTTACATTGTATTAGATATATTTTTATGAAACTAATAACAACCTAATAACCTCTCCGCTCTTTCTGTTTCCTTGCCCTTTAATTATTTCCTTTTCCCCATTCTTTTCCAGTAACATTGTTACATTATTTTTGTAAAAAAATGTAATGGCAATATGATATGAACAGTATCCTTAATGTAGGTTAATGAACATCACGTTGATATTTAACAAATATGTATTTTTCCCGACCCTGTAGGAAAGGGTGGTTAACTCTTGTAAAGCTTATTATAATGATTTTTTAGAGGTCAACAAGAACAAGTTTTTAACAATCAAAATAATATTATAAATTACCATTATTGAGTACTTACCTACAAATTTTAACGTACGTCTAAATATACGCTTTATAGGTGACCGTATCTCAAATATCCAGTGTCAGCTCTGCTCGCCTTGCTTCTAAGCGTGGGGGTAATTTGTAACCCATTTAAAAAATAGGTTTTTTTTTGAGAAAAGTACTGTTTTTTTCATTAAATTTACATTTGTTAGTAAAACATACATATTATTATTAAACATTATCACCGAATTTCAAGTTCATACATCAGCGGGAAATGAAAAAAATCTTCATAACAATATTTTGTTAGAAAAGCTGATTTTGGTGGTTTTTTTTCCTTTGTTTTCTAATGTTAATTAGATCATAAAATACAGAATTTATTTTTTCAACAAGTTCTTAACAACAATTCACTGCTCGATAGGGTAAGTTAAAAATGTTTTCACGGTTCCCTTTAGATGGCCCCCATAATCATTTAAAACTATTTTTACTAGTTCAAGCTTAGTGCTTCCATACTATCTAAAGTCGAGCACGCGACTATCCTAATATGAAATGGAAATCCATAAAAATATTCCATTCATTCATACCTTCGTAAATGATCATTTTATTACACAAGAAGACCGTTGCACACCACTAGCGTAAATGCGTCGCGGAACACATTCCCAAAGAGGCTTCTTTCGCGGCTCAATTCAATTTCCTTGGCGTTTACTCGGCACGTTTGCAGACAACAATGTTCCTTGCACCACCACACTGAGACGCTGTTATTTGATATGGTTACATTTTCATAATGTTCTTTGTATATTACCAGCATTTTGATTAAAATTTTGCGGGTAAGCGTATCTTCGAATTAATTTTTACGTTTGTTAATGTTTATTGAGTTGTTTCTTAATCAACCTTGATTTGCTTTTGTTCTTCAGTCAATATTTGAACATGGAACTACCGTGAGACTTACTCATACATATGAAATGATATTGACCCGGATAAGTCACGTCCTAAATCGAGTTTAGCTCGACATGTTTTGGGCTAATCCGTAACCCTTTATCTTAGGAGCAACGCGACCCGGCGGCTGCTGCAACACGCGCACTGCGCGCCACCGCTCCCTGCGCTAAGGGCTAAGAGCTACGGATTAGCCCGAAACATTTCGAGCTGAACTCTATTTAAGACGTGAGTTATCCGGGTCAATATCATTTAATTTCAGTTAATATCATTAATTTTTGTTGCAGTTTGTATTCAAAACATCACTTAGGTTTTAGTTGCGACACTGAATAGTTTCTTCCTAAAACTGATTTATTTTCTCCTAAACCTACTTTATTTTCGTCCATCAATGCATATGCTGACAACCATCTTAAATACGAACAACAAAACAAAAATACAAATATTATGTTTTATTGCAAACAAGAGTCAACTGAATTACTATTCCAGTCTTTTATTACGCGCGAGATACGACGAAATAAATAAATACGCAACAATATCAGTAAATAAGACTAAAACAAATACATTCGGCACTTGAATTTTTCATAGCAAAGCTTTTGTAAACAGCGCCTTGTAATATAGGCCAGCGTGCAAACACTGAGGGCAAACGGTTTTAATTCGTTTGCTGGTCGTCGATGTAAAAATATTCTGAGTGCTTTGTGAAGTGTAATATAATTGGATAGGTACATTTGCTGCGTTAGAGTCTTTACCTAATGCATAAGATTTTACTATGGTATCCATAAGCCAGTAACAAAATTAATTGGTCTCTATGGTTAGCTAAAATTTATGTTGTAACGTTTGAATCAATATCAAAACAAGACAATTTTACTGTGGTATAGGACGATTGTAATTGGTCCGATTTATAGATATATTGAGTTTATTTTTACCTCATTTGCCGCAAACGCAGTTATGAGTTCTATTTAATGCCTTAAAATTGTAAAAGCTGCACTGGGTAAAAGATTCACAAATATACATGCGTTATAACACATAGGCACGTAATGTTTGTAAACTATGTACGAGTCAAAGAATTACCATTTCAAATTTTATTTCCGAAATGTATTTTCTCTTCAAACAAGAAAACTTTACAAAACGAAAATTAAACATGGAGTGCATTTTAGGCCCCGCATACACAGGGTGTAGTCTCGTTGTTTGCGAAACCAGCGATACTGCGATCGACTGGCCTCATTGTTTGACGCGTACTCCATTGTCGAGGAAATGTCATAGCCTGTGATGTCGTGCTCGTGCCCGCTTTGTTTAGGTACCGGTTTTTGTTGTTTGGAGTAACGTATGTGTGAGAGGTTTTGAGCGGTTATAATTAAGAAGATCATGCTGTATATCGGTTTATTGACCTAGCGAGCGTGAAGCGCGAGCAAATCATTTCTGGTTTAGTTTGGATAAAAATACTTTTCGTGCAGATCGCATTTCTCAACCAATTTTCTTGAAATTTCGTGAATAGGTTCGATATTTAATATATATAGTTTTTCGATTTAGTTTCTGGTAGTTTGTTAAAATATTTAGCTTATCAATAGGCGTAGCAAACTCCTTGCATTTTTATATTTTTATTGGTTATTTATAGTTATTTTTTTGTGTATTTATCAGTTTATGTTGAGTTGTCGATTAGTTGTTTCAGTGGAGCGTATGTAGATTAAATTAATTGTACCGTTTATCATAATTCTTTTGCATTTATTTTATAGTACCTCTGTATGATGAATTTGCTATCATTGTCAAGCATACTCCGTCCGCGTAGAATTCGGTTTTCACTGTCCCACGGGAATAAAGCGATTTTCCGGAATAAAAAATATCCTATATCCTTTCCCGGGACGCAAACTATCTGTATACCGAATTTCATTGAAATTAGTTTGGCGGTTTAAACGTGATGGAGTAACAAACAACTAAACAAATAAACAAACAAACAGACTTACAAACTTTCGCATTTATTCGATATATATTTATTCGATATAGATAAATTGTTAGATAATTTTTCACTAACGCCAATGTTTCGAAAAGTAGGCGTTCAGGTTGATTCGTAATAACTAATAAGTTTGGCGAAGTGTAGACGTCAAGCAATTGCGATAAGTTATAATGTCAACATCATACGCCTACAGAATGATAAACCTCTGTTGAAGTACTAATAGGAGAGGATTATTGAACAATTTTCTTTGGCGAGATAGGTTATGTCTGTAACTATATCGGTAACTGTAGGTGAAATGTTTCTGTGATCACGTCCGAGCTTACTGAGCAGCTTGAGTGTACGCCTCCAGCCCAAGGTTGATGGTATCCAAATGAATAAACGATTTTACACGATATTGAGATTTAATTCAGTGTACACGTATTGATAGTGGGGCCGGAAGAAAGCTATTGAAGCTCCTGAGTTCATAATCGTCGTAGGTATCACATAACGCAAGCTATGGCATTCCTGTGTTCCTACATGTTCAAATGACAGGGGGCTTGTAATGAATAATGAACGCTTTAGCAGATTGAGGATCAGACTGATATATCTGTTTGTTTGTCTCATTAATTATCGTAACAGAAAATTTATTTGTGTTACGTTATGAAGTTATCACTATTATACAGTGGTTTAGTTGAACATTTTTGTTATGCAACCTGAAAAATGAGAGAAGCGTGAGATAGGAAGTTAATCTTTGCCTTTTGTTATCACTGATATCATGTAAAAAACTTGGGCTACCCCATGGGAATCAAATTGTTACGGTGCCACGCTTTGCCAATAAATTAAGTTATAAATACGCTCCTAAAATTAAGCTAGGTACCTACTTAATAACAAATGGCGCTACTCTACAGCGTATGGTAAGAATAAACGCTAAAGACGTCGAGCGAAGCTCGGTCGGCTGGGTACTAAAACTCCCCAGAAACCTTTTATTCTTAGAATCCAATTTTACATGCTTTTATTTGAATTCACCTCGTAAATTTGGCTGTTTGTTTCTATTCTTGTAAGTTGATTTTTATCCACATTCAGTGGTCGGATTGAATTGTTTGGTATACATAGGTATGTAGGTTTAGTGACAATGCAACCAACAAAAAAACATAGTCAGCAAAAAAAACCTTCTATTGAAAACTAAAGTCTTAATAAAAACTTGTTTAACTTAGAGAACAAGAAAAAGAGATTTATTTACACATATTCAACAACAGTATTTCTATAAATAAAATATTAACAGACAATACACAGCGTCAAAAAAATTTATGACTCAAAGTTTAAATTAAAAGTTGGTTTGTTTTTGATTTCATAATAAAATTGAGTGGACCGTCAATATAGTGCCGCACAATTTTAGGCGTAATTTTTTTTTAAATAAAAATTCCCGTTCGCCTTTATACTTTTCTATGTTTTTCGGTACTTTTATTTTAATTTTT
Source organism: Choristoneura fumiferana (assembly GCF_025370935.1). Classification (NCBI taxonomy): domain Eukaryota; kingdom Metazoa; phylum Arthropoda; class Insecta; order Lepidoptera; family Tortricidae; genus Choristoneura; species Choristoneura fumiferana. Next base: position 9,969,789 of record NC_133488.1, on the reverse strand, counting down.
TATGTAAGTATATACATTATACATTAGCATGAAGGTAGAAAACTAGACCTGAAAAACACAATATAAAACTCTTTCTAACCTAACAATTGCGTACCTAAGTAAAGTTGACAGCAATTGACCTAGTCCCAAACTAAACAAAGCTTGTGTATGGGTACTAGGCAACGGATCAATATAATTAAATAGATAAATAATACTTAAATACATATTGAGCACCCAAGACCCGAGACCAAACATTTTTCTTTAATCACTTGGCTATTCGGTCATCGTATTTTAATCTTTTCTTACAACTTTAATGGTGTTATTGTGGAGAGAACCGATGTTGTCCGTGACTTGGGGTTATGCTTGATTGTAAATGTCCTTTAGAGACCACGTAGATCACATTGTAAACAGATCTTTCCGAAATCTAGGATTCGTACTAAGAACTTGCAAACCTTTCCAAAGCTTGTTGAGTTTAAAAATAGTCTATTATGCATATGTAAGATGTATTCTTGAATATGCCTCCCCAATATGGTCACCTTACTATGCTATACATAAGAACCGCATTGAACGAATCCAAAGAAATTCTTAGCCTATTTAAATCATAAATTTAAAATACCTCATACAACTTATTCTAATACCTGCCGCCATTACGGTCTCCTTACACTTGAAGAGCGTCGTAAAGTGGCTGACATGACCTTGCTTTTCGATATTATTCGTGGTTCCATAGACAGCCCTGAATTACTGTCAGCTATTTACTTGCGCACCCCTAAGCGCCGCACGAGACACACTACCCTGTTCCATCAACCCTTTCATTCCACTAACTATGGTTCAAATTCCGTACTATCCCGCATCCCCCGTCTGTACAACGTGAATTCAGTACTACTGATCCTTTTTTGGGATCCAAAAATAAATTTAAATCAGATGTTCTTTCGGTCTTTTTAACTTAAAACTAACAGTTACAACACCTAGTGTGGGCACTGTGAGCTGGTTGTTGTTGTTGCGTTTAGAGCTTACCTATTGTAATTTCTATTTCTTTCTTCTTTCTATTTAATTTTTTTCATACATATGTATGTAAATTTACTCCAACTTTGTTTTGACTGTCCTGCTGATTATTGGTAGCATTACTGCATAGTCGACCAGGAAATTCCTTTACCACCCTGCGGTTCGATGTCCTTTGTAGCGTTTAAACGTCAAAGCCTATCTTCACTCACAAGTCAATATGAGAGTCACCCGTATTGGTGGAGCACTTTCTTGGTCGACTGTACTTACTAGTGGCTTATATATATAAAAAAATGTTCTTATGTGAGTTGGCAGTATTTATGTATTGATTTTATGACCTTGAAGAACAAAAGGTACTAAATGAGGCAACTTAACAATAGTAATATAAATTATGAGTAGAATAAATAAGATTATAAGCATTATACATTGTGGATGGAAATCTTCTAAATAACACCCCACTCATGTACGCTTGTTAAACTCATGTTATCTTTCTTTTTTAGTCTTTCTGACATTAGGCACTCTTGCAGTAAACAGATAGTTATAATTATAATACACAATTTCTTATAATACTTTAGAGATTGTTCATGAGCTGGCGTGTCTGGTGTGAACATTTCCACTATGATGACATAGATTTTAAAACTTAATGGATAACTGTTATTGGCCTTTTGTGATGTAACCATGTTGTATGTTCCTTGTATTACATTTATGGCTGTTGTTATCCTGAATATAAATAAATAAATAAATAAATAAAATAAAATTATTATATTTTACATTTTTGTATGTTCAACAAAAAAGGAACAGCGGAGAAATATCCCTTAACCAACCTTTTCGCTCAGTTACCAAACAATTACCTCCGCTTTGTAGATTTAAACCATCCAAAAAGTTACAGAAACTGAAAGAAATTTCCGAACTTGATAAAAAATGCTAGTAGGTACCTTGAACACTAAATTTACATGTAGAAAAAAACAAGTAATAAACATGTTATAACTACACATCAGCTGATGCAATGAAGACAAACAGATCAGCAAAAAAAAAGACGAAAAAAAAACGATCAGTTTATGTTGAAAGCAATATTATTCCACACAATTTAAAGAAACCCTCTACTTTAAAAAAATGCGAATCTTTTAATATGAAACAACTGCAAACAATCGGCCACCCCAAAACAAGCTATAATACCTAAATTAGATATTTACCTCACACCGGAAACAGAATTGGTGGAAACATAAATTCCATGTTGGCACTCGCAATTTAATTGTCTGTTATTAATTACGTTCCACTAACACAGGCAAACGTCACATGGATTATAACAACACGCCAAATAGATTTCAGTGGAATGGTTCATTAATAATACACTACAGTGCGTCTCGGACCGACATCCCTCTCCCAATTGTCCCCACTCAGCCCGTCATTTGTATCATTAATACATCAATGTTCAAAAATTACGTCTGTATTACAAAACTGTCTGTTCCGCGAACAAAGGACGTCATCTCTAAGCGTACCGTCTACGCTTTTTACGAGTGACAGCCACAAAGAGCCCCTTTTATTCACATCTAACAAAAAATAACAAAACGCCACGAATCGTCGCCGGTACTATTGTCCGATAGCGTAGGCGGAACACACTATGCGTTAGTCGTCCGCTACGACGTAGCGCGATGTAGTGCCGCTACGACCGGCTCGCTACTGGCGGGGGCTACGAAAGCCCGGACCGACCACGCACACAACCAAACCCAGCTCGAGCTCTATACACGCTAGCGCACACACACACTCGCAACAATTACAAGAGGCCCGCGAGAGGAAGCGGGAAAGTAGCATTTTTGGGCTCGTAAATGATGTACACACCGATAGCGATTCACTCACACCAGAGCGGCCGAAGCACAAGTTTGTTCATGCCCATACACATAGAAGCGATTTAAACTTGTAATCCCTAACGATGATTTGAATTTAAGGGATTTTGTTTACCCTGAAACTTTACTTTCCCGGTGTGTTTCATCGGTTAATACGATACGTGTATGGGTGGTTATCGAGTTACGTCGGTTAATTTTCGTTTTTCAGTTAATCGCAGGCTCGGCGCGAAGGCTGCGCGGGATTATCCAGGCTCCATCAACAATATTGCGGCTTACGCAATGTCTTCAGGGCGCTAATAGCACTTGGACTTAGTGATTGCCATCTCCATTGTGCTCGGAAATCAGATGTTATTTTTAAACCAGTCTAAATTAGAAAGTCAACTTGAATTGGACATTTTGTTATATACAAATTTAAGCGCTGATGATGATGATGATGAAATTTAAGCGCAGGCTTTTTTAATAGTAGCATTTGCTGAATTAGTTGACAATATAACTAAAACAGATTCATTTGCATACAATTGTGAATTTGATTATGTTCATTATATGTAGTATTTTCAAGATTTAGTTTTTAAGATGTATTATTGTTTTTATTAAACATAGCTTTCTGACAATAACTTAAAGTTTTTAAGAGGGTCATACATGTATTATTTTTTTCGTATATTAAGGAAAAAGTAGAATTATTACGGTCCTTTGTCACTTAAAGCTAAGTGTGAATTAGACACGCGTATCAAGTAGGTATCCCATACCCAACAAAACAAAATTACTCAGGTTCATATAAGTACCTATGAAAGCACTAATGAAAGACAAATTAAATTTATCTACCATTGGGAATAATAATACACTGAAAGAACAAACCTCCATACGTCCATACAATCAATCAATCAATTTATTCAGATGGCCTAGTGGTTAGAGAACCTGACTACGAAGCTTGAGGTCCCGGGTTCGATAAAAATACGAATGTTTGTTCTCGGGTCTTGGGTGTTTAATGGGCCAATCAACTTTTTTACCTACACTAATCTGTCCGCGAAATTTTTAAACAATTGCAGATTTTTGTAAGTAAACATGTTTTTTCTGTAATTTAATAGATGGTGTACTGAATACATGCCATCCTACGTAAGTTCCACCTATTAAACCGTGAAATATCTTGTTGGGAGTACGATTTTTTTGGTAACGCAGGAGACGCCCAAAGTGTCGGTAAAATAGTTGATTGGATATGTATTTAAGTATATATCTATATCTATATAATTATATTAATCCGTTGCTTATTACCCATAACACAAGCTTTGCTAAGCTTACTTTGGGACTAGGTCAATTGGTGTTAATTGTCCCGTGATATTTATTTATTTATTATTGTAAAGAATACAGGTACAGTACATAGATGATAATACACACCACTGGTGTGACACCAGAGGCCGTATTGCCTTGCCTAACGTTTCTGACACTCGCGATCACAATCAAATGAAGATTTCGCATACAAAAACTGTCATTTGATTGCGTTCGTGAGGTTCAGAAACATTAGGCCTCTGATCGATTTTCAAACTACAAATGTGAATTGTTTTCCGTCATAGCACTTTAGGCATACAATCGGACAGATGATTAAGTGATCCTTTAAGAATTTCGTTTTTTTTCTGTCAGTAACGGAACTCTAAGGATCCAGTCATTCCAAAAAGAAAATCAATAGAAAAGTTATCAATAACTTGTCAACTAAAAACACTCATATTAAATGCTATTGTAACGGATAACTCACGCCTTACATCGTTTGATTAACATGAATGAAACATAAATTGTACATGTGTGAATTAAACATTTCGAGCTAAACTCGATTTAAGACGTGAGTTATCCGTTACAATATCATTTAATATGAGTGAGTCTCACGGTATGATCAAAACTAGAAATATATAAAAAATAATATCCAATCCGTTTTGCTCACTTGGATATTCTTTTGACTTAGAATTAGAATTTCACTTTAATAATATTTTTACGCTCACTGTTTACTCTTATCTTGCTCTGATCTCTACACAAGATTCATGACTTTACATAAATGAAAATCTGACTCTTAAACAGTTAATAAACGGAGAATAAATATACTGAACAGAAACTTTATTTATACCTTAAACAGAAACACACGTCTCCAGCGCTTTAATGAAAAAACTTTCTTACGTTTCAATTAGAGTCCCTTCAAAGACTGTAATTTTCGACGTTAACGAGCTTAATTTTATCGAAAATTAATTGCGACATCTTCATTGAAAAGTTTTTACTCAACTTTGGTATCTGAAATTTGGAGAAACTTTTCACAATGCAGTGCCGCTAGGAGAGGGTACGATAGCGTAGGAGCGATTCTTGTATCTTAAACGAATTTTCTCGTCAATTAGGTGTCAGTTTAAACATTCCTGATAACTTATTTTAATTACAAATTTCGCTCGTGTTGGCTCAGTGAGGTAGGTAACTAAATTTTCTGCGAAAAATTACTTTCTGAAAATAAAATTGCTATTTGAAGAAACAACGTTACGAGTATTAAAAAAACTGGTTAAGAGCGTGTCGGACACGCCCAAAATAGGGTTCCGTAGCCATTACGAAAAAATTAAGTAAGTAATATTTTTCTAAGGATTTCGTATTTTATACGGAATCTTTCAAGTTTAGGTATATTTTATACCTTAGGCTGCTATCTACTCTTAAACTACTAATAATTCTCAAGCAAACTTAGCCGTTATAGTTTTCCTTGTAAGTTTGATATACTTACTACCATCCTGATTTTTTTCAAATTTTTCCACCCACCGGTTTAGATTTTAGAGGGAGAGCATTGATAGTCCCTGAGCAAAGCCGCGGACGGACGGACAGACAGACATGGCGAAACTATAACGGTTCCGTTATTGCCATTTTGGCTCCGGAACCCTAAAAATTGAAGTTGCTTAGAAAGGTAAAAGTAAAGGTTAAACATATAATAAGCCAAAATTATATTTGAAAAAAAAAGGTAAGATGGCGCATAGCAGTTTGCCAAGGCAATACATTTTCTGATAGAGATAAAGCTAGGATACGCAAACTTAATTGTGTAGAGGATTAAAAATAACAAAAAAATGCAAAAGAAGTGTCAAGTAACTTTACTTATTTCAATGGTTAAAGTTTGTAGAAATAAAAGGTTTTAAAATGTTTCTCATTTGTAGCAAGACACACAGAATGTTCCATAAATTTATTATAATTTGTTTATAAATATGGATCCAAAAGACCGTCACAGGCTAGAAAAAAAGTCTTTCAATAAAATCAGCCACGACAGATAGACAGATAAACAAGTTGTTTTTTAATCGGTGATCGAAACAAGTACTAGGTTTTCATTGACTATCAAAAAAACCTTTCAAAATCAAAGACTAACTTCTAATATCGTATTGTCTTCATAGTACTTATTTAATTTCGGTTGTTCACAGTTCTTTTAGAAGCAATAAAACTGCATCGGATTGCACTTCTCACGGACTATTCACGATTCCGACCAGGCATTAGTGGCGATCGTTCTTTTATAATACTGTCATGCTAAAAGGACATAAGTATCGTTGGAAATTTATATAACATGCGTCTTTTTACTTCAGAAAAAGAGTTAGTACTTCCTTGATCGAAAGTTCGACTGAAACGGAACGGAAAATGTAAGGAAAAAACCTAACGGAGAATCGACATGCGATGGTTTGAAGAAGTGACCAGTTAACAAAATTTTATAAAAGAATCGTTAAAGGTACCTACCTATACCGATTCTTGCACACGGCATCTACAGTTAGTATCGGCTAGAGTTTTTGAAATAGTAATAAAAACACATGAGTCTTTCAGAGTAAGTATTAAGGTATTATTTGTGCAGCGGTCTTGTATAACAATCAGAACTCAAGTTCATGATCTTTTACCGACCTTTAAGCAGGTATATAAAGTCACTGCACATTTTTTCTCCAGTACTTTCTAAAAGCATGCCTGCTATTAAACAAACCATGAATGACTTCCTAGTTTCTAAAACAGCACCGGCAATATCTTTTGACTCTTAAGGCAAAAGCTTGCATTAAATAATTCGACCAAACTTAGCCAAGAACCGACGCGCCATTGAAAACCCACTCTTAAAACCATCGGCTAAAGATTACTCTGCCTTATTTCTGCAGCAAATTATCCGTGGAAGTGAGCTATATTCTGCGAAAAGGCTCTGGTGAAGAGGAACCTTAGGCAGCTTAAGATATTGCGGCCATCGGAGGACCCTTTGAAAGTTCCTGCTGAAGGAAATTTAATTTAATCGCATTTTCTACTTTGCTAAACGACGTGTTTGTACTGCATTTTCATTGTAACTTATTGGATTGTAAAGTAGTAAATGGTAGACTGAAAACGCTTGATATTGAACTTGATTTGAGAAGGGAACATGAAAGCTAGGATTCCCACAGTAAATAACATTAAACATTAGCATTAGCATTGTTCTTAACGATTTAAAGGCCCCTTTCAAGCTGTTATAAGTACCTACATTTTTATGTTAAAAACTATAGATTCTTCAGTAAGTTTGTTTCTGAACAAAGAAATATTATTTGAGACATCATTTCTAAGTATTGTCATTATTTCAGGAAGCTTATTCGGCCAACGCCAGAGCCTGCGGCTGTGTTTCCACCAGAGAAATGCAAGGATGTGTTGCGAGAAATGTATTTGCCATGAATCGGCATGTCTAGTGGAAGCAGCTCGGCAGAGTAAGGATAGGTAAATGAAGCGTTTTTATTGGTTCATGACCAATACATTCCTTGCGAAGCATCCTCGCACATCTCTGGTAGAAACGAAGCCTTACTATCCAACGCGAAATCGATGCCTTCCTTCGAAAAAGTAACATGATAATGTAACGCAAATGTACAACATGCGAATTCCCAAGAACTAAATATATCCTGCTGTCATCTTTATTGCTAATGACATAAAATTAATGGTCATTACGAGTACTAATACAGGGACTATAGCACTCCGACGTCTTACCAATTGTACAATACCTATGTCTCACTTAAATTATAATTGTCCATAGTTTTTATCTGAATATCGTCGTAGCATTCAATACAAGCTACAATAATCAATTATCGTAAAAGGCAGTGCACTGGAAAATATCCACTCTACCATTCATAGGCTAACTGTCGGATCGGGATCCGGGAAAATTGAATATCGGTAATATCAGAGTTATTACAATAATTTGATATGGTTGTGTAGCCATACTGAGCTGTTCTTGTCCCAGTGTAATTGGATAAAAAAATAGATTTCTTTTATAACAATAATAAAAGATGTTAGGTTTGTTGTTATAGAAACACCTATTCTTCTTTAAGTTACTCAAATGAATAATTTTAAATTTAATATGCGCAAACTATCACGTTGAAGTTGAATGCACGACCATTAATCACATCACAAGTAAAAAAAATAATGCTATAATCACTGGAACGAAAAACAAAACTTTGTTTTCTTAGAAACAAACAGATATTTCGTGCTTGTTTTTGAATTTATATACGAAACCCTGACATCGACTTTATTTCTGGCCGGTTGGTTTCCCATGTTTCACACTTTGCTTGCTTGCTTGTTTGCTTCTTCCTCTCCTTCTCTGCGAAAATTAAACGAATAATATCAAAATAGGTTCCTATAAGTAATATTTTATAAGCAATTCCACATGCTGGTGTATAATATAATTCTATTCGCGACATGTAGTTGCAGCTTCTGCTAATTTTCCTTCCGCCTGCGGCCCTCGTCCTTGTCGGAGCTCTTTGCCGTCCCATAGAACTTTGCGGATATTTAATGCACTGAAAAGATGTGAAACAGTTATTGTAAATTTAGTTCTAGTGAAACATGTAACTCTTTAATGGTATAGTTATACTATGTAAACATATTTTATATAAGGTGGTGGTTACAACTTCGTTTTACCCTTGTGGAATATGCACTTTCTGGGAATATTGATGGGGGATTGTATAGTTTTATATTAGTAAAAGTTTTTTATTATTATTTCAGTGGTTTTATAACTTAACAGATAATATTAACGAGAGAAGAAAAAAAAATCATTGTGACCCACACAGATGTCGATAAGCATTAGGTGTAGGTAATAAATATTTTATTATGACACGAGATAAAATATTTTCACCTCTTATCGTCTTAGTCTCAACAAGTCATCTGTACAGTCGAGGAAACTATATCACGTACCAGGGTGCGGGGTGGGTACCAGGGCAATTTCAAAAATCAATTTCGCTATGATTTTATTATGATTTCAACTTGAAATTACTAGCACAATGGTACCACCCTAGTACGTAATACAGTTTTGTCGACTGTGCCTACCTACTTTAAATAATATGAGGAATATTACCTACCACACCAACAGCTCCCAACGTTATCACAAGAACCATTTCAAGCGGATAGACATCAACATCACAAAACGCTTTGTGTAAATCTCTTAGTTATTATTTAGTTACTAAGTCACAAACAGTCTGCACTGACACTCAGACAGATTAAAAGCTCTTAAATACCAGTACTAAGTTATCGGTTAGCCAACTGCACTGAAACTTGCTCAGTGTTTCTTGCGAAACAAGCTAAACATAATAAATCTTTCTTACTGTCATTGAAATTTAGCTCGCGCGGGGGACCCCAGTACCGAGGAGCCAATAAATCATTTACAAGTATTTTGTTCGTATATGTACTAATGTATATGTTGGAATTGGTTGGAACTATTTTAGCTATTGGATGGATATGCGAGAGTTTTGACCGCTCGGGCCAGCGCCATCATTTTTTTTATTTTTAGGGTTCCGTAGGTAGTCAAAATGACAAAAACGGAACCCTTAGATATAGTTCGTCCGATACGTCCGTCAGTAGGTATGTGCCCCGCATTATACTCAAAAACTACAAGACATTATATTGGTGAAATATAGAGCAGTGTATTGTGATAGCACTAGTAGTCGCTTGTTAGTTTGAACGTTAAATAACAAAAATAAATATTTTAGGGGAAAGGGGGGGGGGTCACCTTACACAAATGTAACAGAAACTAAAAAAATCAGGAAAAAACGATTTATTGCACATATTTTGACAAGTCTTAAAAATACTTTCGTTCCTAAAAAAAATTTAGTAAAATTAATATTTTCGGAAAAGTCCCAAGTTTTCTAAATATATTCCAAACAGAATGAAATAATCACAAAAAGTTAAAAAATTATCATAATACATATTTTCAACCGAAATTGGTTTCATCATAATGATGAAAAGTTTAATTTTGATCTGATACTGGCAAATACAAAACTATATAAAAGAACGCTGAATATTGACCCCGTTGCCAACTTGCATTGAGGCTGGTTTTGGAAAAAAAAATGCAATATATTATCATCATTATCGTCTTTCTCCAGTTCTTCAAACGCTAACTATAGTAGATTGTTGCACCAAACAGAAAGTTATTTATTATTGCACCGAGTGGCGATTTGGAGCCCGAGCTGTAAAAAGCACGAGGGCAATATAAATTACTTTATGCGAGGTGCATAATCTGCTTTTCTTTCAACTATTACAGGAAAAGTAGACGAAAAAAAACTCATGCTAAACAATTAATAGGAAATAAATGTCACTAGCAATCGATGATTCCATTTTTGTAAGTTTACATTCGCACTCTCAAAAAATGCCAATTTGTTTTTTTTTCTACTTTTTTGGCAGAGTTAGTAGCAGATATTTTTACTCGCGATCTGTCAAATTTCGTATGGGCGCCAGGTTGGCCAACCAAACACACATTTTTGTTTAAATACGGCTACTTACTATTTTTGATAGGATTGGAAGCAACCATTTTTTGTACGCAATCCGTCAAATTTCATAAGACCGTCAGGTTGAGCAACTTAAAACTAGTTTTTTTTTTACACTATGCACCTCTTTGGTAGTGCAATTAAAAAAAATCTAAAACAATGCAATAAAGGATTTTCATAGATTTTTTCTGCTCTAGAGCAGAAAAGTCCCGCTTTGTGCTGGATATTTAGTGCGGTTATGATGAAATTAAAGCATAGTTGAAGAAAAATAATAAAGCTAATTTCAAAAGTCCTTAACTGCGTTTTTTTAAGTAAATTAAAAACAATGAGATTCAGTTGGCCTAACAATAAAGATATAGGTATTTAGACAAATACAAATACAAAAAAATACAAAAATACTTATTTGCTTAATGATTCACAAGTTAACAGTTTAAATAAAACAATAGCAGAGCTGCTCATTCTATAATTCTACTAATATTATAAATGTGAAAGTTTGTGAGTGAGTGAGTATGTTTGTTACTTGTTCACGCTGAAACGGCTGAACGGATTTGGATGAAATTTGGTAAAAAGTTAGTTTATAACCTGGATTAAAACATAGAATACTCTTTATCCCGATATTCCCACGAGATAGGGATAAAATCTCTAAATAACAACCGCTGGGCTTAGAGTCATGAAATTTGTTATGGGTGTTTCAATTTAACGTCAATGAAAATAACGATGAATTTTAGGGAATTCCCACGAGAAATTAATAAAATCCCGTAATTTCAATTCAACTGCTGTATCTAATGATTTACGCGTGCGAAGCCGCGGGTAAACGCTAGTAGACAATAAAATCATGTTTCTACTTTATTCTGTGATTCCTACTAATTTACGGCACAGTCATAAGTGGCTAGCTCAAATTAGTCTGAAATGTTGCCAATTAGCATATTTATGAGTATTTTGATGGCTTCTCCAGGCGGCCGTTACAGAACGTACGTAATAATGAAAACGAATTATTTCTGACGTCGACTTTGAGTAGATTATGATCAAAATAGTTCACAATATGCAAATATTGATTATAATACATGGAAACTTATAAATATCCTGTTTAAAACTACATCAGATTCTAAAGATATTTTCGTCACTTTTTGGCCATATAACCAACTAGCTGTTGCCCACGACTCCGTCTGGGAAAAATTCTCTTATTGCTATCTCGCGGGAACTTTGCCTTCTTTTGTCCTTCCCGAAAGCCTTCAATCATCATTACCGGTATTAAATTTCATCTGATGATCTTTATACATTATCGAGTCACCAAGATTTTCACAAAAGTTCTCGTATATTATAAAAGTGTAGGATAGAGTGATAATTGCAGTCGATAAAACTGCAGGCTAACTGCGATTATAATGTATCAGCAGTCGGCAGTTTCAGTTACGTTGCAGTTTGAATGCAGTCCGTTTTTAACGGCCTTAATTAAGTAGTGTTTTATTCATACTACAAGCTGCGATAAGTCAGCCAGCTGCTGAACTAATCTCAACTATGTACTTTTACGTACAACAGGTATACCTAAACTGCTTTACTCTAAACATAAGACAGGTTTTCTTATAACACGAGCAAAGCAGGTTAGCACACTAAAAGACCATTTCTTGTTAAAAAATCTCCATCCTTATTGCTACATTAAGCTAAGTCATTGCTGTAAAATGAAGCAAGACTCGCTACCCTTTTAACTGAATACGTCGGGCTGCAGCTTCACATAAATCAATCTACTTGTATGTACCAGTGGAATACAGGGTGCTTTTTGAATTCCAACTTGAACTGGCTGATGAGGACGGTTCGTTGAAATGTGAAAGCATTTTAGTTGGGTTGCCAGATAATTCGGATACTTGTTCTTTAAATTCAAATTCGTCGAGCCAATGGTCTGATCGAGTACTTAAGTTGTTACGTAAGTACTCGATGTTAGGGTGTTCCCTAACATTTTCAAAAACTTTCTTATCCTCTCAGTTAAATACAAAGAAACCAAAAAAATATATAAATGCGTACGTTTTCAACTTTTTTTTAAGCTTATTTAATGCTCCACTCCTGGGCAAAGGTCTTCCCATCTTTCCTTAAATTGTATTTGTCAAAAGCATGCTCCTCTCGATTTTATTATGCGTTCAAGTTGTACCGTCGTATACTTTTCGGTCTGCCTCTCCTTCGGTGGCCATCTCACGAACGAAATTTTCTCGTTATTTGAGATATATTATGATTTTGATAAAAATTTACACATAGAATAAAAATATTATTGAATGAACATAAAATATCCATAGGACTAAACGTACTATTAAATTAAAATAACTAAAACTAAAACTTAATATTTAACGAAACACCACAAATCAGTAAAATAAGTTCCATCAATATCATCATCCTAGCCTGTGTATGTTCCACTGCTGGGCACAGGCCTCCTCTCACAATAAAAGAACTCGAGAACTCTATTTTCCCAGGATAGAACCCAGGACCTCTAACTTTATAGTCAGGTTCTATAACCACTTGGCTAGCCGGTCGTATAGTAATCTTCTGAGGTAAGTAATTTAAAGATGACCCCTTAACATTAGAAAAAAAAACAGCAATTTTTTGATAACGTCTACAAAAGCTATCAATACTAGTATCACAGAGATCAGCGTAAATGACTAGTATGGTCACTTACTTTTTTTCTATTTAGGTACTTATTCATTCAAATAAACGTTTCAAATATACGTACTTTATTCACTTTTATGTAATCACATCTCATTTTAAAAAAGTACACTTTAGTTAAGCTACTAGACAAAAGCGTATATAGTTTTTAATTTTTTATACGCAAAATTAAAAAAGGCGCTGGTAACCCGTACCATATAAACTTTAAAAGCAACCAATGAAACCTAAATTTTTCACGAACTGCATCGTAAATACCTGTGCCAGTTCGGTACGAGTATTTGTACTCGGCTCACGTCGCGGGACACTTGCAGCCCTGTCGGACCAATCACCTCAGTTTGGATTGGAACACGTTAAACTGTTCCAGTACTCACCTATATTGGATCCTGTCTGAGTCTGGGTTTTAATGTATTTTCAATATTAATCACAAGCCGGCCTCGGATTTTTTTTCGGTAGTTAATGACAAAAATAAGACTAAATCTACCTTGCAAACATCTTCTGACTAATTCACTCACTCTTATTTGCATGGTGATTTTTAAATCCGATGTTTTTAATTTTTGCCTACAATTTTCCAAACATTTTCATTTATATAAAGATTCTCCAGACACTCCTATAAATCTTCTAAATTCATGAGTTTGTGAGACTGTATGCGTGCGTGCGTGCGTGCGTGCGTGCGTGCGTGCGTGCGTGCGTGCGTGCGTGCGTGTGTGCGTGTGTGTGTGTGTGTGTGTGTGTGTGTGTGTGTGTGTGTGTGTGTGTGTGTGTGTGTGCATGTTCATGCTAAAACGACTGGATGAGTTTAGATGAAATTTGGCTTGGCGTAGCTGGACATTTAGAGTAACACAATGTTGGTTATTTTTAATGCAACGTCAATGACACCGCAATGTAATTTTTGTGAATTTCCATTTTGTTTTATTCATTTAATACTTATTATTTAATATTTATTATGTACTTATTGTTACACATACAAAGCCGCAGAGAAAGTCTTGTATTTACTACATTATCGAGCCTTTACGATCTACTGACGTTCCAGAACCTCAACTTATCCACAACTTAAAGTTTAAGCGTCAAGAATATCGAAAGACGGCAAGGACGGGCGAAGCGTTCAAACAGATGTGAACAAAGATGAAAAAAGTTTGAGAAATTGGGAATGGAGGATGATTACAGTACAGAGAATGGAGTTGCGGCCTTTTTATGAAGTCGCGTTTGTACTGATTCCGAATGTTTCCTTTTAGAACTTCACCAAACTTTATGGTTCAGTTGGGAAATGATATACATAAAAAAGTTTAATTTCCATCGAAACTTGTAATTTTGTAATGTTTGTTTCTTTCTCTTTTGCAGTTGATATTATAAGATTTCGTATTCTTTTTATCAGGTTTATTATTTGGGTTAATGGAGTGTTCAAACTTAGTTTATTTCTTTTTAGTGAAACATAATTAAATATTCGCAATTTTCATAACTCATTTTTTAACTACCTACCGTGTGTGTGTGTGTCTCTGTGTATGTGTGTGTACCTACGTGTTTGTTTCTGTTGTTTGTATATAATTACTGTGTTCTGGCAATAAATAACTTTGACTTTGAAAATAATTGTTACTCAACTCGCCCGACCCACCCGAAGGTGAGTTATGTATTATGGTTCCCATTTAATCGAAAGATTGGAGCTGGTTATGAATTTGAATGGGCCCCGACTATTGAACTTTAAGTTCCTTTACAAAGTTCTAGACAACTAGACCTATTTTTTTCTACTTACTTTTTATCCGACTGCGAAGAAGTAGGGTTATTATTTTAAGTTTTTTAAAACTTTAATACAGAAGTGTTTCATTGAATTAAGAACGAGTGAAACGTCAAAACAAACTTCGCCTTCATTAATTAATAGCAATTAAAAGCACACCTAACATAATCAAAGTCAGCACAAAGGATTCCAGCGAAGATCTCCGAGACAATAAGCTCGCACCAGGTAAATAATGAACGAGCGCGGACGACAGCCCGCCGCAAGAGCTCATGCAAAATGACATCTCAGAAACTTGATGACAATTCTCATTTCCGTGCTTATTTCGAAGAAAATCTAAAAATGAAATTCGCCGTTGACAGCTTTCGCATTCGCTGACATAATAATACCTGGTGTAAGCGATATTGAAAAAATATTTTCTCTTTTCATTTTATTACACGAAATTCATATTCGGTGACGTTTGATGCGCGTGCGATTATATTGGAACAGGAACGTGGTTAAGTGAATGCGTAAATAAAATATACGAATTACTTTTTTTCGGAGGGAAAAATCTTTGAAACAAATATGAATTTTGTATTAGGATTCTTCATTTAAAGCACCAATAAACCGTTCTTGAATACCGTTACGAAAATACGACGTCAATGTTTTATAAGACTTCAAATATTTGAGCACGTTGTATCCCTTCTTTTTATTCAGAGATCGTTTGTCTATAAAAATGTTAAGGGCTAGTAAAAGTGTCCTACAGAACCGAGGACCTCGCAAAATGACTTAGTACATAGCAAGGGAGGCCAACTTGCACGTGCCTTATTTTATTTCGCTCTGAGATGTAAAACTTTGTATTTTACTAGGGCTGTTCAAAGAAAACAAAGAATATTTTGTAATGCTCTTTTATAATTCTGACGCAAAATGTCTAACCAAAGGTATCAATAACAAATGGCAAAATCGCTGTGTCATTTTTTTAAGAATTAGGATGGAAACCATGTGTAATGGTAAGTTAACACTATCGTTTATAGACATCCGCAAGACCAAAAGATTGTGATGTGTTGCCAGTCGATATATGTATCATATGTATAGGATCCAATAAATTCTGAGTCAGAAATTCAGAATTTTTGTTCACGACTCTTTGGCGGTGAAGTCGTCATTATTATAGTTATAATATTTGCAATACGTATAAAGATAAGATCAATACAGGATAAGAGGAAACGGACGAGCCACATGGCTCAAAGTACAGATAACCGTTGGGAGAGAATAATCTCCGAGCGGTGACCACGAACCGAAAGACAAAGCGGCAGTCTTCCCACTAAATGGACTTACGAGTCTTACGACATCGTGCGAGTTACGGGCCGCCGGTGGATGCAAGTAGCGAGTTATCGCTCATTGTGGCGTTCTAAGGGGCTTCCTTAGCAGTGGACGTCTGATGACGATAATAATGATGAAATATAAGATCCCTCGGAGAGATTATTCATTACCTATACGACAAAATAAATAGCATCACAAAATTATGCCTTTAATTATTCAAACCTTTAAACTACCAATATGTCAATGTATATGTACTTATTCGTACTTAACGTATCCTACACTTTAAGCCAAATGCATTACTAAGCTGAAAACTAAGTTTTGAAACTGATAACTGCCATACACGTGTCGAAGTTGATAATTCCCCAGTGTATAAACTTCTCTCAAACCATTGTATGAACTTTAGTTACCCTCAATTCAAATTAGTAATTATATTAATAAATTGCAAACGTGTTGTTATAGTACTTACATTAGGTACAAATTCAACTTTAATGGCTGGTTTTTGTAAGATTTTATTTAACTTCCAATAATAAAGTAACTCATAATTCAATTTCAGTAAAATTTATGTAAGATGAAATGCAAATTTTATTCGCTCAAATCTTGCTTATTTTTCAACAGATACGAGTACTAGTGATTTTTACATGCGTCATTTCATTTGTTTTATCCTCGAGTTTTGTATCAGGCTAAACTGTTTAATAGTAGATTATTGTCGTGGCCTGGAAGTAGGCAATTGCTGGCTGAGTATGAGTATTAAACGGACGAGCTTGCGAGTCCGTTTAAGTAATACAAAGCCAGCAATTGCTATTCCAGCCGAGACTAATATAAAGCTTTTCTCAAAAATGGTGAATAATTCTGAAATAGAATACACTTTTTTTCAAAATGTATTATAAACATTTAATTTTATTCTAATATTTTTCTTATGCTTTCCCGCCTTTTTTCATTCAAAATAAACTGCAAGTGTATTTTTCCACCGAAAACACCACAAGCTGTTTCAGAACCAATTGAAAAAGTCCGGAGTTCCAACAAAATATCTGATACCGGCCATTAGACTTGGCTGTATACGACTTGTGTCCATGGCCTTTTTAACTTTTTTAAAAAATTGTGACTGATTGCAGGCGCGCTAATTCATTATTGTCGAGCTAGCGCGCCTGCAATCTTTTCAACTTTTTAATTTTTCGCTGACCATAAACTGCACTTCACCTTCCAATATGCAAAGAATAATGTCAACTTTTACGGTCATTTTTGAGAAAAAGAAAATTATAGTGTTCCATGCATTACCTATTTTGTTGGTGAATATTTATCTTATGTAGACTGTGCTCGGTCGGACTATAATACAGCTGCTTCTCAGATGGAAGCATCTTTGATTTGACCAACCAGCCATGTAAATCCTTGACTGTATAATGTCGTATTTTTCGCGCTTAGCAACAAGACGGAAATCTGAATTAATTTGGCGTGGTCTTACTTATTATTTCAGTCTAAGTGGCTGCAGTAGCGAGAGGCTGACACAAATTAATCCTATTTAGCAGCCTGTATTACCGGGCTGAATATTTATAAAGCCTCAATAACGTTCTCTAGTGAAAATTACATTATTTAAATCACATTCGTTATGTTCTTTCGTGGCCTTTTAATATTGTTTGGAGATAAAAATATTCTGGTGTTATTTTAACCAGCGACTTTGCCTGCGTCAGAAATTTTACCAATTTGAAAATTGGTAATATTATTGTAAAGGTTGCCTGGAAGAGATCGCTCTGAAGCGATAAGGCCGCCTATTGCTTACCTTAGAAAATCTATATGTATATACCTGTGTTTCCTGTACACTGCTTACTAAGTATAATGTTGGTGTGCAATAAAGAGTTATTGTATTGTATTGTTAAAGTACCACGGGGTGTTGAAAAAGTTACCCGCAACAGCTAGCACAATAAAGAGATGATTATAAACACGGTGACCACTAACGCAGCTATCACCAAAATGGTCTCTTTTAATTTGCCCACCGAACTAATTCCCGATAACTGCCAGCTTAGTTACATCAGGGCGGGCGTGTGAAAGGGGTGGCTGTCAAATTTCATGCACTAAAGCTGTGGGAATGGTCTTCTATCCTGCTCGTTGGACAAGTACAGTCCAGAACTCAGGTGCAACGTCACTATAATAATTAATTTGGCGTTGCTATGTGTTTGTGAATCTGTTTAAGGTTGACAGGTTTAATATATGTAAAATGAAGTCACTTCCGGCGGTCTGTCTGTATAATGTTATTTTCACCATCAGTTAGGTACTTATTCGGAAAAAAATATATAGACGATATATATACTAGCGACGCCCGGAGGTTTCACGCGAATGTAGTTTTGGGGAAAAGAAGCTGACAATGTAAAGTACCTTTGTTTGCATGTTTTTTTTTTAATTGCATCCGGCGGGGCTAGTACGTAGCTAACAAGGGAAAACACACACACAAACATCACGCCTGTATTCCCAAATGGGGCAGGCAGAGCACACGTAACGTTGCCGTTTCGGAGTCACTTTTAGCAATTATAAATAGGTTTAAAGATTGTCAAAAACGGTGCAATAGTGACAGGTTCCTAATCTGTCGCCTACGATATACCTTAACCTATATCCTTCCTTAGTCGCCTCTTACGAAATCCACGGAAGAAATGGAGAGGTGTAATTCTAACCCGACACCACACGGGGAACAAGGGAAAAACTACCGCAAAAACCAATTCTACTCCGTTTTAATTACAATCAACTAATGTGTTGAAGATATAAGCTACCTGTATTACTACCCTATTTTAAATAAATAAGTTTTTGTTGATACAAGTTTTTTTTGATGCCCGAAATTTTTATTGACTCTACTTACTTGCACTGTCATCTAAACTACATGTCTCACTCTAATCGTGTTTACCTTCTCCATCTTTTTAAATCAAATCCGCAAATAATACGCACTGGCTGTACACCCCCTTTAAATGTTACGATAAATGCATCCCATAATGCAGCCGTACGTGACTATACAATGCATACCGTAGACAAGGGCCATCCGTGGTTCGCTTTATCTTTGCCATACACAGTCTGATAAGAAGCTTACTGGCAAACTTAATAAGAGTTGACGGGACCCGGACTGCGAACGGAGCCCTTTTGTTGAGGAAAACACAGTCTAATTTACATTATCGGACGGGAAGCACCTGGGTTGGATGGAAAATGCATAATGCTGCTGATTTTGGCGTGAAAATATAGGTTGCACGGTGCTTCCGTAACATAAATGGCTCATTTTAGGTATATTAAAGAGATGCTGTAAGTTATTATTATAGAGAAAAAGGATTAACTTAGGTTCGTCTTATTATAATGTTTATTACCCAGAGCTCTCGTAATAAATACAGACAAGCACAAAAGTAGGTGGGCCCCATTGTCACTGTCAATAATTAAGTACAGTTATTTCAAGTGTTTACAAGCCTCCCACTTGGTAGATTGACGACACCTCGAGAGTTGTGGGCCACCGGTGGACGAAGTGGCGAGCACTATATTTGTAAAACTTTATAAACAAGGGGTATACTAATAGTCTCAATTGAATATGTTTAAAAAACTCTTCGATATATAGAAAAAGAAAAGTAAGAACACATAATAATATAGTAGAAAACAGATGATTGAGGCAACTAAAGATTTTCAACAAAAAACATGGCCATAGGCATAAACTATAGCAATTTACGTAAACAAAGTTTACCTTTATATTTAATTCACTGTCGTGGCAGTCTAGCAAAGAAATTACCACACAACTAGTGATATGACGCGTGCCCAATCGCGCAAGTTTGTAATCTCGGCAAAGCCCCAAGGGACTAAGGGCTGCCGAAGTTTGCATGTATATTTGTACGTCAGTAAGGGGTTATAAGTCAGTACTAATTAATACAAATAAGCCTTGTAATGGGTGTTCGCGGCAAAACTCGTTCCGTGTGATGGATCGGGCCCAGGACAGCTCTGATTCTGACTTTGTTTTGCAATGTGTATTTTTGGCATACCTATTTATTGCATAGGGCTGTTATTAAATATATTTTTCTCCCTCAATGGTTATCAGATCTGTTCTTCGAGCGATGTCGCTGGTCTATTGCCACTTCAACTTGCATATTTTCCCTTTCTTTACTACCAATTAATATGCATATTATGCTGTGTGGAAAAACTTGTTTCTTGACAGTGCTGACAACTAGAACCAACCTAATTGATAATCTGCAAAAGTGTAAACAAATTATAAAATATAAATAAGAGTTGGAGTAAATATGAGTGATTTATGAATATAATTGAAATATTTACGTTTTTAGTACGGTCTTTGAATAGACTTTTACCTATTTTTGCTTAATTTATTCAAGTTTATTGTTTCCGTTAAAACAGTTAGCCGCCGGCGTCGAACACTAACTTTAAATTAGCTTTAAATCAATCACTGTCAATTGTGAGCTCAGTCACGTCAATATTGTCTCGATTAAAATAAATTGAACTGGAATACTTTGAGTTTTGTCTTAAAATCTAGGTACAATAAATACTTTGCTCTAAAATTAGCTAAGTACCTACTTCATAATTTATTTCATGTTTGAGCTTATAGTAGTTATGTATCTAGACACAAGGTAGCGTGTCAAGCCAAGTTCAAACTAACAGAATTGGCGAGCAGCACCGTGTGTAATTTTACCCGAACCATTTGGAGCCACTTTTGACCCCCTCATAAGTCAAATACTATTTAACATAAACATGCCAAATTTGGCTCATTTGTTGATCATTTTTACAAAATACTGCGACCTCAACCATCCGCTATCAATTATTTCCGTTAAGTATACGACTTCATTAATTGTGTTTCGTAATTTCAACATCCTTTATTTTAGGTTATATTTAGTATCAGTATATTGATTACAAAACCGATACAATAAGCGAACCAAGCTGTGGTGCCTTAGTGGTTTCACTTATGATTTATCTCAATATAAGAACCGTTGGTTCCTTCGTATCCAAGTTCGCAATTTTGACTTTTTCGGAATTTATGCGCGGAATTACTGACGAAACTTCACATTATCTTTAAAGTGATTGAAAAACTTGATCAGAAAATTAGCACACCTGCGAAGCCATTCAATAACGTTGGTGAAGTTCCCAATCCGCTATGGGCCTATGTATGTAGGAAGTACTGTTCAAGCCCTCTCACCTGATAGAAGACGTCTGCCTTGTAAAGGATATTGGTGCGTTGGCTGTACCCATGTAAAAAAAAAAGACTGTAATTCAAAACAAGAATCCATATTCTTTGTTAGTATTAGTCTTACAATCTAGTGTTAGTCAGTTATATGATGACGATGGTGATGATGAACATGAAATAAAAGGAGTTAATACAGCAAGACTGCATCCACAGTTAAACAATGAAACAGGATTAGAGCATTGATCGAAGCCAATTGTGGCCTTCTAATTTACGGTGGATATTAAAACCGCCAGCGTTTCACACGTGTCCTATCATAAATTGCGCAGGCTTCATGTACTTTATGTTCTAAAATTTGAGCACGTTAAAGCTTTATTTGGAATTTCATTTTCAATTAAATGTTGTGAAGTGACAGAGGTTTGATTAAGTAAGTACTTTTTTTTTATACAAATTATTTTTTTTACATCATCATGATTTTGTAACAGTGCTTCAAAAGATCTTGAGATGTTTACTTATTAACTAGTTAGTTCTTATACTTTGGTACTTCTTGTTAACTGAAGCTTTTTCCCAAATCAATCGTAAGAAATAAAATGAAACAAAGGTACGAGAAACGTTTTATTATATCGTAATTAGGGTTTTCGATTTAACGAAGGAAGCAAGGCACAGATAAAAACTCTTATTCCACGCCATCGCACAAAATCCCGAAATACATCAAGTATGATATTAAATTATCTTCGGCAGGATAAAGTCCCCTTCGAAGAATTTAGTTTTGCTGACGTAGGATCCGATTATGTCGATGATATCATACAAGCCCTTGGTATTAATCATAGATGACGGTTTAATATCAAAGCATGTGAGGCATTGGTACGAGTATGAGTAAATTGATCTACGGTTTTTTTGTAGTGTTTGGAAATATAAATGAACTATCGCCTTTTACTCATTGATCCGAGCATAAACCTCTAGATTCTGCTGTTCATAGCGATAAATATTTTTTTTGCAGATGGAGGCGAACGAAAGCTAATCTTATATGTGCAAAAATAGCTGTATGTCTGTTTATTACCCCTTGATGATTAACCTACTGAGTAAATTTTGAAGAAAAAATTGGTATAGAGATATATTTATGAAACCTGGAAAGGACATATCTAGGATAGTCTTTAGTTTAATCGTTTAGTTTCCGAAACATATCCATAATGGAATGCTTCGCAGAGAGAAGAGTCGCGGTTAACAGCTACTATTTAATTAGTTTCTATAAAAAAATATACATTTTATTTTTTGCAGACTTCACTTTTTGTTATGTTTATTAAGTTACACTTTTAGGGGCACTTGCAGGCTTTTTTATCTAGGTTTAAGTGGTCTTAAGTCATGTCAGATCCATACAAGAACTGTCAATTTAAGCCTTAAATCGAGATCTAAAAAAGCCTACAAGACGTCCTTAAGGCTTGATCCAAACTCACTGTTTAGTAACACGGTGAGTTAAATAATGGCTTGTAAAAACTATTCTAATAAGGTTTACAGAATCAACTAAGTAATCATTATACCCTCTGGAGTACACTGTGGGGGTTCCAAAGACAAAGCTTAAGTAACATTCAAAAAAGATCTGACTAAATAAAACAAAAAAGGACAAGGCAAATAACCATTTTAATTAAATCATAAAGTTTTCCTGCTAATATACGAAAACAACCTTTTATTCAATCTAACTTTTAGAACGAATAGGGCCCCGTAATTCGGTGTTATTTCCTTATTAATGTGACTCTGGAAGTTAGGGGTCGGATTAAAAACTCTCGTGAGACCTCACACCTTAGAGTATTAAACCAACCGGAGGAATAGTTCAGTGACGGGTTTACCCTTCCGCCAAAAGTATAGGACAAGCGCTGCAGCAGTCATACCTGTTGCTATAGGTACAAGGTGTACTAACAACTTCAGACGCCCCAATAGCCTTTAAAATTTAACGTTAGTTTATTGTATTGATTTTCAAATACCTTAATTATTTCAATGAATATTCGCATGTTTTGCTAAGTCAGTGACTCTACTTGATTTTCAACTGTACACTTATAACTTGTTCTCGGCAGAAGCGCTTTGCCATCTTTTAATGAAAATAAAATTGAAAGAAGAACAGCCAGTATCAGATTGTATAAATAGTACCTATGCAATGACGCTAAAACATAAAATTGGTGTCAGCTGCATTCGTTACTTTTAAACTGGGCACAGTAAAAAGGGATTAAAAACACATCAAACCTATGTATTTTATAGTATAGTGTAATCGATTCTACTCTCGATTCTGACCAAACTACTTTCGGGTTTTCAGTTATTTATTCAACACCTTTTATATTTTAGTAGTGCGTGAAGCTCTAGGTAGTGTTTAACCATTTCGTTTTTTGTGTTAATAGCGAAATGATTATAAAATGCAGTTATCGGCATCAGTCAGTGAATAAATGGTTGTGAAGCTGGAAATGAATAGGTACACACCCTGTTATTACATAGGCAGTAGAGTCGTGTGTAGATCGTTTTGATTGTTTTTATTACAACCGCTTATCTACGTCTACTGCCTGTTTGTATGTTGCTTCATCTCCTTTTAAAATGGCTTCTATTCGTATACAATTTTATGCATATGCCATGACACCTCCGTTAAGCTTAATGCTCTAAGCCACACGCCCTTGCAATTACGTCCGAGAGCTAAAGAGGACCCAACCTGTCTCCTCTTGCAAATTGAGATGTATCATTATTGGTACTGCAATGTATCGGAATTCTAACAGTGTTCAGTTACTGGAACTCCTTCATTATGGTGCTTTTATGTAAGATGGAAAGCCCTAGAGATGTTTAAGAGCTTAATGCGTGCCATTTTCGCGATAAGGAAGACAGATAATGTCTTAATGGTTTATTAATTATATCCCAGTTTAAGTAGGTGGATATATTTTTAGGGTTCCGTACCCAAAGGGTGCCAGCGGGACCCTGACTGTATATTAATATGGACACTATGTGATCAAAAAGCATAGACAATTTGTTGCGGAACTCTTTTGATACTAAAAGATAGCAGGTGGTAGGACCTTGTGCAAGGTCCGCCCGGATTGCTACCACCATCTTGCTCGCTAATCCTGCCGTGAAACAGCACTGCTTGCACTGTTGTGTTTCGGCGTGGAGAGTAAGACAGCCGGTGAAATTACTGGCACTTGAGGTATCCCATCTTAGGCATCTAGGTTGGCAACGCATCTGCAATACCCCTGGTGTTGCAGATGTTTATGGGCGGTGGTGATCTCTTACCATCAGGAGACCCACTTGCTCGTTTGCCATCCAGTCGAATAAAAAAAAACTTACCTATTTTTTCGATATTTTTTTTAATATTTGACAAATAAACGTCGAAGAAAACTATCGAAGATTTTTCACTAGCTCTTGATTTAGTTTGATTTGGATACACAATCTTTGATGTGAGCCAGGGTAACCGCAACTCTACCACTCCGCTTATTACTTGCTCACGAGCTAACCTAGGAAGCAGTTCGTATAACGATTGACTATGAACTAGGCCAGTTGGACGGCAACTCGGCAGTGCGAGTTTCTGTAGGCCGGAGTCAACAAATAGTAAGCTACAATGTACTGTTAGAAAACTGCTTGCAGTTTTGTTTCGCAATCGTTTCTGGCCTTTTGTATTTAAGTATTGCACGTGGTCTTGGCTTGGAAAAGAAACCTATTAAAAATATACTATTTTTGTATCCGATAACTCACATGTAAGTATTTGTTTACTAGCTTGTGCCCGTGACTTCATCCGCGTCGAATTTCAATATTAAGTACAGCTTTTGTTATTTTTTCAATGAGTAAACCAAAAATCCGACGACAAATACATTATAATGTCATTTTTAGTGCGTTTTAATTATACCGTTTTTTCCTAATTCCATGGAAAAATCCTAAAATCAGTTTTTAAACTATTATAATTGTCTACTTGTATGCTAAATTTGAAGAGTCTAGTTTAGTTACGGAGATAGTGTCACATTGAATTAAATATTGTCATCTCGGCGAAACATGCCAATATAGGGCATAGGCCTCCACTCAGAATGAGAGGGCTTGAGCCGTAGTTCCCATACCCCAGTATGTATAGACGTATACACAACACAGCCCAGATGCTCACTCTGGCGTCGCACTGCTGTACTAGTTTTTTTAAACATTTTCTTTTATCACAAACAATTCCTTGTTACTCTTTCATATTTTACTAATAACATTTTTTACTTCATACTTACTGAAAACATAGAGCATTTTCCAAAAAAGGCCGTAATCCCCTCGCAACAAAACACACCTCGTCGGACATAGTTTAGGCGAAGATGTGACCGCACGTATCACACGTCCCACACGCGCTCCGATTAGTTCGCGTCGGTTAAGAAGCAAGTAACTTTCACAATTAATACAGGACGCAAGGGTTTCGCATTTGTTCTTTGTACGAGTAAACTGTTGTAAACTAAAAGTTTGGGTTTATGATAGCTATACCAGCAAAACGAGTGCTTTATGCAGTTTTAAATTAAGATTTGTTGCTTTTATTAACTTTGCTTTCGGTATATTTTGATAATTTATTAGAGCTGAAAATAAACAGCGAAATGGTTTTGCCGTCAATTTTTAAAAGGCACACGGAATTTTATTTTCATAATCACCGTTACCAACACTTGAAATCTTAGGTCCAGTCTTTTCAAGCGAAATAAAGTTATTTCTATTTCTATTTCTATTTCTACTTCACATCGTAGGTGAGTGAATTGTACACAAAGTTAACGGAGCAGGTTCTGTTAAAAAAATAGGTACATCATGAAACTGCAAATAAAATTATTCAAGTGCCTCTATTTTGCTAGCGAGCACTCGACCTATGCAGCAAATTATTCTTATTTACTATGTGACCACTCAATCAATTCAACAGCACCGCTGGAATCTATTCAGATGTAAATTCTGAACTTTTCACGGGATCAGGTGCAAAAGTTCACATATGCACAAAATGTTGTATTGTGAGGTAAATAGTTTTGAATTTTTGTGATTTAATCCTTATCGTCCAGAATAATGATGACAGTGCTTATGATTTAAAAAAAAACATGAAAATGTGTGTGTGTAATGTGTTTTTGCTTCGCCGCTTCAATCTCCTTGCGCGATCGACTTTCTAGATATTTTTATTTCTGTACTGATATTTTTATTTCTGTCAGATTAATTATGCTAATATTGCAAAAAAAAAATGTAGTAGGGTGACTTTGTTCTATAGTTTTAATGAGCATTTACTTACAATACAAACGTGCTCCATCTTAAGGTAAGATTTCGATGTTAGCGACCGCAACTCACGACTGAGACCTGAGGCCGTATTGTCTAACAAGCTGACGTTTGCGATCGCATACACCATCTATTTCTACCTTTGTCTTATGCCATGTAACAGAAAGAAGTGTTGAAAATGATTGTGAATCTAAGTGCGTTAGATAATAAGGTTTCTGGTCACGACCTCTCTGCTTAATATGAATTGATATGAAGAACTGGCGGATGCCAGCGACCGCGTCGCGCGACTAAGTATAGTAAACAGTGGGTCGCGCGATCACGGTCGCGTGTCGCAGACGTCACAGTCGCCAACATTGAATTGAGACCTTTGGACCGCTTACCACTCGGTATGATTTTGGTCAAAGCCCAGACTTATTTTTTAATTTGTTTTTGAAACAGGCTTCGTACAAATATATCACATTAGCCGATAAAACAAATAATAGTGTCCATCGTGTTTACTACCTATACGTTATGCCTATCCAATTTATTAAAAGTATAAACAAACCGATTTCATCAAAATTCTTGTATAAATACCCACTGGATCGAATCAATAACACATTTATCTATAATTCGTGTCTTTTAACTAGATGTCTAATTACTTTTTTCACCAAAACTCACTTGATTTCAATATTTATTTTTCATTTGAAAAATCTTCGTCAAAATCTGACGTTATTTCTTGATTGTAACATGTGTATAATCTGTAGTACAATAGACTAGCGTAGAGATGGTGGAAAATTTGACATTTTAAAAATCGATTAATGCGCGGATGAATAAGCGATTTTTATTTATTTTCCTTAAAATTGAAAAATAGTTACTGGCTTTTATAATTGAATAAACAGTCTTTGGAATTAAATCAAGTATTGTAAATAATAAAATAGACAAAAATACGTTGATCTATTCAATTAATAAATAATCGATTTACTGAACAGATTAATTACTTTTGCAATAAGTTCTAGGTTTTCACATCATTGAATGGCTGTGGTCGGATAAATGGCGTCTTTCTTTACACTTTTCATAAATTGTATCGAAATACAATATAAACGATATTAGGTCAGTTGCACTGTTAAATTGGAGGGAATAAGGATTTTTGTTTTTGTTTCATAATCATCACAACCACACATCACCAACGCCACACATTTAAATCTTAGCTAGGACATAGAGAAAAGTTTTCAGAACTTTATTTAATTTAATTTTTTGTTGCGCAAAACTTAAATTAAGTATTACCAACACGTCTCTCAACAATTTTCACAGCATTTGAAGTTAAAATTGCTGTCGCAGTTTTTTCACACCTTACAATACATAAATTGCCTATCAACCGAACAAAACCAGGAATCGTTTTCAATTTAGAGCATAGAATCGAATACGATACGCGCGACAAACCGGGCAATGTTGCAATCGTATTGGTTAGTTCGATACAGCTGTACCCTTTGCTCGATTTTAATAGACACATACCTCAGTAAATAGAGCTGTAGCTTAAACGTGATGCTAGATATTCGAAATTGAACTGAGTTACATACTATTGAATGCTGTCAGATAAGTATTAAATTTTATCATGCGTTTTCTTGAAGAGTATATTTATACGTAAACTTACACCATGACCATTTAACCTCTGGTCTTCACCGCCACAAAACAAAACAAACAAAGTGACGTGCTCTGTACGCCACAGAAAAACCTGCGACAAATCAACTTGATTTTTAATTCCATTGAAGAAGGATTAATTTCGAGTTGAATGTTGGTCATGTATAGATGACCGTGGCGTGCGAGGCATTCCATTGGCTGTCACGACTGGATGACTCTGGCGGTGAAGAAGGTTAAGCATGACAGACATTGCATTGGCGTGCACGGGGTCGATTCCAGGGTAACCCAGTTAGTAGTTAGCGCCACAGAAGCGCACACTTAGCACTGCTTAATCTGCTTCCTATTCAATGCACACCATAGGGCATTAGTCAGGTAAAAGCCTTAGCAACTTAGTTTCGTGACAATCCTCGTCTTGGAATACAGGAAGTGGACGCAAAACCCGCTGTCAGAAAACTTTCATTGTCACACTTACAAACAGCGAACCGTCAATTCGAAAAACTTTCTCAACATATTATTATGGTACATAAAAAAGTATGCCAGTTGTCAAATCAGTGCAGTGTTGGAGAAAATTGTAACAAGTCATCGAGTTGTTTAACTCGTGTCTTAACGCACCATTAGTGGCAGATTGCGTGAGCGGAATCCTGGTTATTTGCTTAATGTTCCCGGGGAAAACCGATTTGTCCTGTAACGCTCTTCTTAATATTATATATACGGATAGATGTATAGTTTAAATGAACTGCTCGTTTAGGGGTCTTATTGTTTAGTGGGATCACTGTTTAGTGAATGATGCTTTGGCAAGACTACATTTTTTTTTTTATTAAAACATGCCATAAGTGTTTACCTTGAGTATACGGAGTTATTATTGTTACAAAATAGTCATGAAGGTTAGATGATTATAATATATTTTTAAATTTTGTATTTCTAAAACTTATAGTAAACGAAGTATTAAAATACACTTTATAACAATACCTAAAGTGTACATTTTTGATATAGCAATAATAGCAAATGAAACGTTAGAAACGCCTGAGCCTAAGCGTTAAAATAATTGAAAAGTCAAGAAAAAAGGCAGTGCTTTTAGCGGTACTTGTCTGCGATCAACTGTTTTTGACAAAAACTTTTTATAACAAATAAGTGATACACTTATGCATTTATGTTATTTGGTCCAACATAAAACTCACACTCAAGTAGGTATTTACAATTCACTCTTGCTTTAATAAGATTGCCATATTCTCACGGTTGATATCCCAACAACAAACGTCTAAACGTACCAAATATAAACCGCTTAATTGTCCTCATTCAATAAAACATTAAATTCCAATGACAGTTTCATAACAGAATTATTGCCACTAAAGCTATTGGGGCTTTATGATAATATGCACAGCTCCGTCGGTAAGACCTGAGATTAATGTGTCCTCGTGACGTCTCTATCACCACAAGAGCCCGAGAGACTTCGTCGGCTTACACTTGCTTATCTCCCGGCTAGTGTTATATAATTCCCGTTCGGTACAGACTCCGTTTGACCCTCCTCGTAAACTTTACGATCAACTCTTGAAACCAGAGCGGTTTTATTCAGCAAACGGAACAAAAACGAAACGAGATTGTTGGAATGAGAGCAACACGGGTCGGATTTAAAACTACAGAGTGTACGCGTACTGATAGGTGAGCTTGTGTCATAATTTTGTTCGTTAGGTCAAAACCGTAGGAGGAAGGTTTGATTTGGTCAGGACGTACACGTACTACGTAAGTACAAAAATAAAGGTGACGCGAGCTGAAAATGAGATTTTTTTTAAACGCATAATATGCACAAAATGCTTTCATTATTTTAAGTATGAAAAAACGCCACAGCATCGTATGGCAGCAGGTCGGACATGACGAGGATTACGATTTGACTTTTTAAATATGTGGTTGCGTACTGGCCACTGAGAACGGACTCGTTTAAAAAAATAATTATGTCACAAAAGAAAAACTAATAGCGGCGGTAGGGGTGACACTATTTACTGGCCTGGATAATACCGACATGGAAATACCAACCTGATTATTCGTGTACATGCCCATACAAACTCGTGTAAACTGACATTCATGAGTTTCTATGGGCGCGTACAAGAAACATCGGGTCGGTATTTCCATGTCGGTATTATCCGAGCCGGTAAAGAGTGTCACACGACGGGAGCAACGCAGTCATTGGATTCTTGTTTGTTTTGTGATAAACATTTTTTATTTCCTCGCAGTGATCGTGAAAAGCACAATGTTTAATCTCGGCCAAAAGTGCAATACCCTTCGGGTCGGCCTTCAAACTAACTCGTTCATCTATTGCTGACTTTCGAGCCTCTATAACAATGTACTATATCACAAAACAAACAATAAGAATCCAATGACAGCGTTCTTAGATGAATCGCGCGCTCCTCAACTAGATACCGCGCTAACTAAAAACAAAATTCGGCAACTTATTGTACATGCCCATACAAACTCGTGTAAACTGACATTCATGAGTTTCTATGGGCGCGTACAAGAAACATCGGGTCGGTATTTCCATGTCGGTATTATCCGAGCCGGTAAAGAGTGTCACACGACGGGAGCAACGCAGTCATTGGATTCTTGTTTGTTTTGTGATAAACATTTTTTATTTCCTCGCAGTGATCGTGAAAAGCACAATGTTTAATCTCGGCCAAAAGTGCAATACCCTTCGGGTCGGCCTTCAAACTAACTCGTTCATCTATTGCTGACTTTCGAGCCTCTATAACAATGTACTATATCACAAAACAAACAATAAGAATCCAATGACAGCGTTGTTCCCGCCGTGACACTCTTTACCGACCCGGATAATACCGACTCGATTTTTCTTGTACACGCCTATAGAAACTCAAGTCAGTATTATACCGAATGTGGCCTGTAATATGAGCAAGTAAAGTACTATTCAATGGAAAAAATCAATTGTGTAAACAAATGTGGTGACTGACAATGACACTTGACTGACGACTGGCTGACTGACTGACTGACGTTGGCTCTAGTGATGTGAAAGCTCTTTAAGATACTTCAATCAGCAGTAAATAATTATTTTGAATTTACTCATATTTCATTCTTTAATGTTTTCCCTAAGTTTAATTTTTAAAAATGGCGAATCACGTATTCTCTTAGTCCTGTTCAAGAGTCATTCACAATGTTTCCATGTCCCTTTTAACTTAAAATGTTTAATAGCATTTTCACGAAGTTTTAGAATTATATCTTCAAATATATATATATCTAACATTTTTTCCATATAAACTTACTACCTACCCTTTATACCCCTTTAAGGGTAGAATTTTTAAAATGGTGAAACATGTATATCCACTTATATTTTTTGACGTATATTTTCTATCTACATACCAATTTTCATGACTCTAAGCTGAGCGGTTGTTATTTCAAGATTTTATCCCTATCCCATGGGAATATCGGGATAAAAAGTATCCTATGTTGTAATCCAGGTTATCTAACTTTTCGCCAAATTTCATCCAAATCCGTCCAGCCGTTTCAGCGTGAAGAAGTAACAAACATATTCACTCACTCACTCACAAACTTTCACATTTATAATATTAGTAGGATTAGTAGGATATAGTAGGAAGTAGGATAGTAGGAATAGGTAGGAAGTAGGATAGTAGGAAGTAGGATAGTAGGAAGTAGGATAGTAGGATAGGATTAGAACCTTTATAAACTTCATTAAATAGTTGTAACTTATCACAAATAATGATATAACAATAAATTAAATTATTAAAATCTCAACCACGGGAATTTGATTCTTGTGTACGCGGCAACACAGAATGGCGTTTAGGGTTCGTGTTATTTTATTTTGTAATTTCGAAATTATACGATATTTACTGATGGTATGTGATCCCAGTGTCCTTCTCATTTCTTGTAGTATTATTTTCAAACAGTTTCACTGCAACAACTGGCATTTTACTTCGGTTTATGACCAAAATTTAACAAAAATTCAGTACATGCACCTTACGCACAGTTAGCAAGGCGACTGACTCGCCTCAGGCTCGGGTACGCCAAATTCGGCGTACTATTTGTTGCCGCATTTGACAAGTACGCCGGCGGTATCTAGTCGAGCGAGCGCGCGAGACCAATCATTCATCTAAGGACAGCGTTGTTCCCGCCGTGTGACGCTCTTTACCACCGACTCGATTTTTCTTGTACACGCCTATAGAAACTCATGTCAGTAATATACCGGATGTGGCCTGTAATATGAGCAAATAGATCATACTCGTCAAAATGATCATCATTCAGCGACTTTTAAAAATAATTAGTTTTTTTAATTTTTATTACACTTTAATTTTTTTAGAAAAAGCAATGTAAAGCAGAATGCTTGATGTTTTTGGCGTGACAGGCGACGTCAATAGTGTTTTGGGATGGCGTACATTGATAGCAGTACTTAATTTGTATGAAAAAAAGAAAATCCAAAGACTCCATTATTTTTAAAAGTCGCTGAACTACGGTAGGTATAAGCAGTTTTGTGTACTGGATTTGGTTATCTATGGCCATTTTTTCGAGCATTGTCGTGAAAAGTATCTTTTTGGTTTCGTACTTTGGCAAAAACGGAATCCTTATAGAATTGAATTATTGCTTCATTATCCGTCTATCTGCTTTAAAACCCTTTTTTTCAATTAATATCAAATTAGGTTTGCTACCTGCCGTGAAACAATAAACGAATATTAACGTAATCAAAAAATACAGTCATTAAAAAAAGTGTTTCCATACAAATTGCCGGAGAATCAAAAACCTATAGAGTATTTTCAGTAATACTAGAAACTTGAATTTTGCTTATTGTTAGCTTTTATACAACCAATAAGAAGAGCCTGAAAATTTTATTTTTTGGGTCTGTCTATGCCAAAACCAACGAGAAATACCCCTATACTGCGTACATTTTGCTTAGGAGCAGGGTTCTGCTCACATTGGATTTGCTCAATTTGTACGAAACCCTCGGTGTGCAAGTCCGACTCGTACATGGCAAGTTTTTAAGTTCGTAAGGAAATTATTTATATTTTTTGTAGGTAGGTACTTCAATTAATTACCTACTAGGTACCTATCCTGAGGTTAAAACAAATTAAAGATGAAACCGTGAACTGCTTCAACTTTGTCCTCTGGCCCCAACATTGCCTGATTCAATTTAGAGTCTATAACTAGCACCCTTCTAGGTTTTTAAACTTTTATCCCCCTGTAATAATAATTCCCGTGTAGATAAAAGTTTAAAACCTATAAGAGTATTAAGTTATCGACTCTAAATCGAATCAGGCAATGTTGGGACCAGAAGGCAAAGTTGAAGCAGTTTGTACGGAAAACGATTTAAAAGTATATTTTTTATTTAATTAAGTATCAATGGGTAGAACTAATTTGTCCCTGTTAGATTTTTTTTCAGTTTGATAGAAACAATTAGGTACTCAGGTCTCGAATTTGACGACCAGTTGTAAAATCATGCTTAATCAGACTTTAATGTTAAACTTAATTTAAATTAGTTTCACGTTTCTAATTAAACCTTGTTCGTAAACTTTTTTTAACTACTCCCTTTCACAGTTTAAGAGATTGCAATTTTATTAAGTAAATAGCTAGGTTTGACTAGAACCTTTGTTTTATTTTATTTAGTTGTTGTACTCGTATATTTCGTTGCTTAAATACAAAAGCGACACAAGTTTAATAAATAAAAACCAAAAATATCGCGCTTTAAATAACATTTAAAATGCAATAAAATTTTGCATTAAAAAAAGCTTTTGTTTTTTATTTATTTGTGACGGTTTTGTACTTAAGCAGTGATTTGTTACTGGACGTAGACTGTGATCACCTTCAATGACATCACAATACAAATAAGTATTTTTACCTAATAGTTATTTATTAACCGTGAATCATTACAAACTGTTATTGTTTTTATTGTGATCGCATTGAAATTTACCTACTTGTCGCTTTTCTCCTTTAAGCTTGTGTTCTTTATAGACTCAGAAAAAAGGGCCAAGTGCGAGTCGGACTTGAATACCAAGGGTTTCGTACAAATTTGTAGCTATCTATGAATATCCAAATTCTCCAGAGCCTTACTCCTAATAAGTAAAATGTACGCAGTGCAGGGAATATTAATTTTACATTGATTCTGACATAAACAGACATCAAAAGATAAGATTTTTAATTTTTTCTTATTGATTGTGCTATAAGAACTACACTATACAAATTATAAGTTTTTAGCACAACTGCAAGTATCCTATAGATTTTGTTTTTTCACCGATTTGTATGAAGACACTTTTTTATTTAGTTTGCTTTTTCCGCTGCTCCAAGTAATAGCAGAGCTGAGTTTTTTTATTATTTCGGCTTGATACCTCTATGCGTTCCGAAGAAAAAGAGTCTTGACAGATGAACGGACAAACAAAGTGATCCTAACAGTGTCCCGCTTTTGCCGACTCAGTTAAAGAATCCTAAACACGGAATGATAAAACGCATTCAATTTATTATAATATACAACGTAACAGGTACTGGTAGGTATTTGACTCTACATTTTTTTTTTATATAAGTAGAAAAATCATTTGTTTTTTTATTACAGAGAAATAAAACAGTCTTCGAAATTACAAACAAAATTTTACGCAAGACGTTTCAAATAACAGCGATCGTCAAAAAACGAAACGCTTATAATAAATAAATCATGATTGCTCAGTTGAAGAGCTAAAATATGTTGAATGGCAGTTTTAGACATCCACATCCGTACTCCATTTTTATAATGACATAAAAAATGAAATATCTTTACAAAAGAGTCCGGAGTCAAGGTCCGAAATATCTAACCAGGACTTGTCCTCATAAAATTCGTTTGAAGATGCAATAAACCGTTTCCTTTCAACTTAACTGTGTTAGACAATTATTATTGAGAAAAACGGTTAAGATACAGTTGGTTCTGTCATTAAGTGTCAATATACTTACATCTTTATGGCTTAATGTCTACCAAGTGAACGATAGTCAATACTTTACACTTACTCTACTTATATACTTCAAGAGAACTTGTAATTGTTCAAAGCGTAGTTTGATCTTTGCGTAGCTTGATGCAATACTCACCGCCGTTACTGATTTTAGAATATTATGGACCCATGTTTTCCAATAGGTATATTAAAAGGTGACAGTGGGACCTAATGCAAAAGTGTGGAAAACCTGTGGTGTGGAAAATAAACGAAAACCACCACACTTTTGCCCAAGAAAGTTAACATGAAGATTCTCTACCACTCCTCAACAAACGACCACGACTTCGTCAAACTGTGCTTTAGGGTACATTTTTGCAAAAGTATCCACATCGCTGTATTTGTTGTAACTTTTTTTTTGTTTTTAGATACATATTTAAGTAAGAACTTACATATTATGAAATTGTAATGAGCGCGTAACGCCAAAAAACTGACATATCAGTTTGGCGAGTGGATTTAGATCCGTGATTTAGATAGTAAGCACTTGTATGTAATAGAGTCTGGCCAGCGAATGCTGTCCACGCATTTTTTACGAAACTAATCTGGTATCATTTTTGAGATTGTCAAAATTGTCATATTGTCATTCTAGCCTGGCTTAAATAATTTCATTTTGATATTTCGGCTATAAAAAAAAAATTTATATTTGTTTAATTCAATCTCCTACCATCCTCAAAATGCATAATCTTAGAAGATTATGTTAGAATTGTTAGAATTATTACCATTTTGACCAGATTGGCATTGAATATAACTTCTAACATTAAGATGTCCAAAAATTGATGTGTCTTGACTGTACGTAAATGGGAACTGACAAAGGTCATTTACCAAGGGACTCCTATAGTGCATCATCAACTTCCACACATTACTACAAGAATTTTGATGCAGCTTGAAGAGTCCCGAGTATAAATTAATATCTGGAAAATTTATATTTTTTAAGTATCAACATTAATCAGTGTACTTACAGCAAGTGTTAAGTCTATTTTTTTTTAATTTGCCGCTGTTTCTCGTGGACAGCTTTCGCTGAGAGATAAAAAAAGTAGTACTCAATATAAACCATGCTTTGTTGCAGCGTTTTTTAATTTACTTCCAAAGAACTAAAAGAAATATATTCAGTTTGGTTAAAAAAAAATACTTTCCAAAGTAATAAAAACCGCAAAGAAGCCGTGTGGAAACTGGCTAACAAAACAAAGTCTCAGTGGACGTTTAATCACGTGCGATGCCAACGGGGTGGTATCACGTGGGTTTCGAGTTAGCAGTTATTGAGTACATTCAGCACGGACCTCTCGATGCTCGATCTCTTTCAATTAACTGGAGTTTGTTCGAGGACCCTTAGTCCCAATGCCCAACGTATATTCTTAAATCGGTCTAAGTCTTTGTATAATACTTTGACCTTTCTACCTGGCGAATAAATAAAGAATTTCCTGGAGGTTGTCTCGTTTCTACCTAGATTGCAATACAGAATTTTCAGATACTTCCTTTGAGCTCTGCGGAATCTAACCACTGTTGAAAAGATAGAGATTGTTTGATATTGTAGGTACTATTTGCTTGAGAGGGTCTTATCCTTTTTATTCAATAAAAAAATAATTATGTATGTATGTAAACACCTTATTGTACAAAAGAAAAGAATCAAAATATAATTGACAAACTTTATACAGTACAAGATACAAAGACGGACATATCCCTTTAAGGGGATACCAGTCAACCTTTGAGTGGATGAGAGGAGTAATCAGTTAGGTACCGTCAGAGAGTGAGTTTAAGAGTCAAAATAATTATAGTGGATAGTTATTACTCGTATTATTAGTAAACTAAGAAAAGATAAAACTCTATGAACTATAGGATAACCCTATAACCAATAGGAATTTAAAAACTCATTATTGTGCTTTCGCTCATTTCATTTAAGTTAATATGTTCTTAAGTCATAGTTAAATAATGAAATGAGTGATTTTTTTAGTAATCACTTCTATATCTATGATTATTAAACAACCTACCACAGCGATAAAATCGTAAGCGTGAATTCAGACAAGGATTTCAGTTTTACAGCTCCTCAGAAAGAATAACAAATATTGCCGAGGTACGAAGTCGTTGGTTGGCTACGATGTATTGTGGTTGAAATTCAATTAGATATTTATCTTCGCTTGGTTAGACGCGCGTTGTAAGGACACGCGGCAACTCGTGCTTGCGAGGCGCCAGACGATCACGTACAAACCCTGGATTTTACATACACATTGAAGGAAAATACAATTTAACCTTTTGGTTGATTTAAAAGGACGTGCTTTGGAAATTTTACTCAGTTTAGTCCAATGGCGTGAAAATTGTGATAGAATTTTTTTAGTCAAAATACCACAAATAGGACTTATTACGCTAAAACACGAGTAATATTTACCTCGTAGTTTCAACAATATTACAGTGGCCGTGTTCACGAGCAGTTACGTGGCGTAATGTGGTCTAAATGTTGAGGTAAATATTATTCGTATGTTTTAGCGTGATAAAGTCTTGTTTGTGGTATTTTCACTATGAGTTAAAATCACGAAAGTTTAAAACGTTCTAGAACTTTTTTATCTTAATTTTGGCAAAGTATAGGTTAGCGGAGAACAAGGATCTATAAAAATTTGATCGAACAATTTTCTCTGAGTGAACCACTACAGATAAATAGATAACTAACTAGACTCAAGCACCAGCATATACAAGACCTCAACAAATATTAATGTGTAAATAATTGAATAGAAGCAGATGCCTCGATGAAAGAACAGTATTCGCAAGTCAAATCTCCCAACAAAAAAAAATCTGTTTAAAACTTGAAGAAGATCGCGTGATATAATAATAACTATACTAATTAAAACCGGCCAAGAGCGTGTCCGACACGCCCAAAATAGGGTTCCATAGCCATTACGAAAAAAATAAGTAATATTTTTCTAAGGATTTCATATTTTATACGGAATCTTCCTTAGGTATATTTTATACCTTAGGCTGCTATTTACTCTTAAACTACTAATAATTCTCAAGCAAACTTAACCGTTATAGTTTTCCTTGAAAGTTTGATATACTTACTACCATTCTGATTTTTTCAAATTTTTCCACCCACCGGTTTAGATTTTAGAGGGGGGGGGGGACGCTCGATTTTAATAAAAATGTGTACTTTAAAGTTGAATATTTTGCAAACAAATCACTGAATCGAAAAATCGTTTTAGCAACCCCCTAATGATTTTAAAATACCTATCTAACAATACCCCACACTACAAGGTTGGATAAGAAAAAAACCCCCCTTTACGTCTAACGGAGGTACCTTCACTAAAAATTTTTTTTTTAAATTTTTATTGTACCATTTTGTCGGCATAGTTTACATACATATTCGGGCAAAATTACAGCTTTCTAGCATTGATAGTCCCTGAGCAAAGCCACGGACGGACGGACAGACAGACAGACAGACATGGCGAAACTATAAGGGTTCCGTTTTTGCCATTTTGGCTCCGGAACCCTAAAAAGTAAAAATAAAGTAAATTTTACTATTATTTACCTAACAATCTAAACAATATCAGGGAAATAGACTAGGTATTACATATTATATAGTTGCTATGAAAGCGCGTTTCTGGGGTTTATTTGTCCTTTCAACTACTGACATAGCGCGGCGTGTGTCATTTCACAATTTTACAAAATACATCTATACAAAAATAATACATAAACACAACGGGCGAGATCGTACCAATGCACGGTTCTGTCTGAGTGAGAAATCAATTTGTTCCACCATTTTCATTTATGCAATTCAAGCGTTCCCATTTATTCGAAAGCAAATTGGAAAGGGGCTGACGGAGTTGTCAGCTGTGGCTTATGCAGTCTCGACTTAACAGACTCACTAGTGGTGGGTGAAGATAACGAGCTGAATGAAACAAACGAAGTCGGTTAATAAGTATAATTACCAGGAACGTGTCAAAATATACATAGAAAGTTGAAAATGGATATAGAACCCTCTTAAAATATTGTATTGTGTTTCTTTTCTTTTGTACAAGAAAGAGTTTACATACATACATATATAGATCATTTATACGCGTACCGATGACAAAAGTTGAAGCATTCAACGCGAACGTATAGCTAAAACACTGAAAACTCTATATAAAACGTTACTTTTTTGATTTTTTGCCAAACCAACGGGAGCTAATCGAAAACTGTAATGAATCAAAGGCTGGTTGCGTAGTCCAGACAGCTTTTGCAGCGTTTTTTTTTTGTTCGCCATCTCGTTAGCCGGTTCTAAATTGAAATAATCTAGTTATTTCAACTTTCCTTTCTTTGAAAATGCTTTTGTTTTAACTATGTCAAATGGTTTATTTGTTTTTGTATTCGTGTAGTTAGAAAGACTTGTTTTGTGAAACTTGATAGTCGTGTCCTCTTTGTCAGTTTAAATTTTTTATTCCATTTTTAAACTTATATATTACTCAACAATGTGAACGAAGTGCCCAATTTGCACTGGGCCCATATGGGAACCTCCTTCACCTCTTATAATGAAAGGGGGCTCATCTGTGCTCATTAATGGGAATGTCATAATGGGTACATTGATGGGTATGCGAGTCCATCACAACGTTTTGAATAGTTAACCACATTCATACTTATTTATTTAATTGTGATTTTTAACACGCTTATATTATTAGCTTTACTTTTAACTTTATAACGGAGTGTTTAAACTTGAGTTTTCATCTACTTCTTATTTTTGTATTGATATGAAACTTCGAAGTAATAACAAGGTGTGGGCCAAAACAAACAACATTTGAAACAAGTAAAACTTTGGGTATAATGTAACATTTCATATAATTCAAATTACTCAAGAAGTATATATTCAATAGATTATGTTTAATTTGCATTGGATTAGGTTAGTTTTATGCCATAAAACAATCGCTGAATGTTTTCTTCTCAAACTAATCGAATTTTGCCAAATGTCATAGTTATATCAAATGTCGTTATATCTATCATTACCTACTCACCCGAAAATACAAAAACATGGTACAAAATCACGAAAGCAGGTAAAGGTACCTAAGGAGTTGTCTAAGAAGACAACTTAGTCTTTTGATGTAGAGCATTATTGTTTAGTTTAAGGTAATAAGGGTCGATATTTTTGAAGATCATCAGTTACCTAGGTACTCGTATATGTGTAACCTATTTAAGTGTAAACATTTTCAGCATATAATCCGGCCCGTAAACCAAAAACATCAATATCTAATATAATCCCCGCCATTGAGTAAAATTCTTTCCTTCCATCAATACGTCAATAAAATCAACTGTCAATTCGTCAAATAAAAATTACCGTATTATATTATTCCGACAGCAAACTCAAAGGAACGCCAAGTTTTCCTCTTAATTCCATCTCGGCACGGCAACAGGGAAGGGAATCGATTTAATACGTCTTTCCATTTATCTACTTGCAAATTGGAGTGGGTCGGAGGCTGTCAGTCGCTCTGTGCGGTTGTCGCGGCCCACAAAAGGACACGGCGCGGCGCGAGCGCCTCTTTTTGCGCTCAACCTCCTTTGAATACATGTAGATGGCAGATTGTAAATTAACGTCTTTAACTAGATTAGATCTTTTAATTCACTTCGGAGTGTGCGTGTGTAAAAATGTTTGAAGTATTCGTAAGTAGATACTAGGGCTAGATCCGAATGGTGTTCGAGCAATGCGAGAGTTTCTACTAAAAATCTACATAAGAAGAACTTGACTGATTGGCTAATTGACTGATTTAAATTAAACTCTTAAACCCGTGACCAGAGATGAAATGTTGAATGCATTCATAGGTTTTTTTTTTATATCATTAACCCATTAAGGCTTGAAAAAACAAAAGGCAATTTGGCGCAAATATTTTGAAAATGAGAATGAAAGTGTCTATTTACATACATGAAGTAGCAGGCAAAAGCCATTGTATAACTATGATTATAACTCCGAAATGTGTCTTAAACCGGCCTATCTATTATCAACGATATCTAGTACAACCTGTATTTTTACATGCATTATATTATAATTAAGAAAGCTCATAGTTATCTTAATAAATCTATATAAATAAACACAATACCCTCATTTACGGTGCGTCATCGGGTTATAAAAGAGAAGGCCTAACTGACTAACTAATAAACACCCAGTACATACTGTTGGACCTAGAACACTGAAATTTTACGGCGAGTTTCAACGGCGGGAAACAAGAACGGTTTTGCAATTTCCTAGGGATTTGAACGTCCAGAAACACGGAAAATCCACGAGAGCAAGATATAGTTTGCGCAGATTATGCTTTATACTTTAGAAAAAAAATATCCCTTGAAATATAAAAAAACCTGTTACCATATCAGAGGACTTTATTAAAATACTTTAATAAAATTAAATAATTGTATATGCCTTATTCAAGTCTTGATTTTATAATCGCCTTCTACTTTCATTTTTGATAAATTACCAATATTACTAATTGGTAAGAATTCGTATGAAATAACTAACAATCAGTAGTAATACTGTGAAAACTACATCTATATTCTGAAACGCTTGTGCACAGCTGTGGGACTGTACAGGCTTGGATGATGGTAATGGCTATGACTGGGGAAAAGACACAGTACATGTTGTGGCCTATGCCCGCACATACACCATGCAAATTCCAACAAAAGTCAACACGTATTGATTGAGAGGATGACAGATCTGATTTACTTGACTGAAAATTACTCAGCTTACAGCAGGCTTATCTGGCGTTCGCCTTCCTCGTTGTCACATTTAAGTTGAGAATAACCCCGATTAATCCCCCCCACGTCCCTATTTTCTTCGTGTTTAAAACTGACGCACCCGTTACTCGGGTTTTCCTCTTCTCACACTTTTTGTGGGCTTTCTTGTGACACTTCATTTATAATTCTGCTTAATCCAAGTGAGTGAGTTCTTACCGAATGAATTTGTAATGTAAAGATTAATGATGTAGGCACCCATGCTAGGAATTCTTTCATTCAAAGTGTTCCACGGCAGCTATTTTATCGTATTTATCAAGCCAACTGCTCTTTTGTGCGACGAGTCAAAGGTTTACGAGTAGAAACGGGAACTTACCTTATTTTTACCAAGCCACGACGCGTTATGTAGCATTACACGATTTGTTTAGAATTTTTCGTATCCTCAATATTTAACGCAGTAGTAAATTATTATCAACTAAGGGACTAATAGATATTTACAAGAAACCAAATTAAAACTATTTAAGTCGACACTTATGAAAATATAAACATGAATTTGAAAAACAAAAAGAGATTACTTCGGTAATTTAGAACAAAATAATGTTGCTTTATGATTGGTTACTTGGAGTCTTTTTGTATTTTTTATTTCAACTCCAAATTTGTTACTTTTACGGGTATCCCGTGAAACCATATCGAAAATACAAACTGAGACATGGATGCACAGAAAAACCAGAAAAAGAGACCAGCGCTGGGAATCGAACCCAGGTCCTCAGCAATCCGTGCTGCGTGCTATAACCACACAGCACATTATATCACGCAGCACGGATTGCTGAGGACCTGGGTTCGATTCCCAGCGCTGGTCTCTTTTTCTGGATTTTCTGTGCATCCATGTCTCAGTTTGTATTTTCGATATGGTTTCACGGGATACCCGTAAAAGTAACAAATTTGGAGTTGAAATAAAAAATACAAAAGACTCCAAATAACCAATCATAATTTGATTGCTTAGTAGCGACATCTCTTGTCTGGGTGAGCGGTTGGTTCCGATAGAATGTGACGTCTCTCGATGAGAGCGAAAAACATAGATGTCGCTAGTGCTGCTGCATAAGTAGCGTAGTAGAAATAAGCAACCTGAGATATGTATGCATAGGAAAAATTCGTGTCTAAATTCCTGTCCAGCGGTGGTGTAGGGGTTATAGCACGCAGCACGGATTGCTGAGGACCTGGGTTCGATTCCCAGCGCTGGTCTCTTTTTCTGGTTTTTCTGTGCATCCATGTCTCAGTTTGTATTTTCGATATAATGTTGCTTTGTCTATTTGTAGAGCAATTTTACAATGTCGAGTAAAAGGCAGTTTTATCTAAATGATGTCAACCATTATACGGTAAGTAAAAAATAATAAAAATGAACTGATTGTTAATTTTAATTAACGCAGCAAAATTTTGCAAATGTGAACGTGAGTCTGAACTATAATAAAATGTTGGCAGCGCAGAAACGTGATGATTGAAAGATAAACACGGCAAAAATGTACTGATCCGCATTGCTTATTGAAATGTTATGTGAAGACTCGAACGTTGGTAAATTTAATTGTCGAAGTTTGAATTGAAAAAGTTGTGGCGGTCGCGTAATTCTACAAAACGAGGTTCCGTGCTCGCGGCGATATTATTGGATATTATGTTTGTTTTGAGCAATTTGGTTAATGTAACTGTTGTCTGGTACGTTACAGATTTATGGGCCAAATTTTCGGCAACCGCATACACGTAGGTGGAAATTATATCCTTAACTTTTATTGTTGCACGCAAAGTGGATTTGGAGCCTTGTTACACCCTTTCGTGTACAAGAAAACTGAAATTAATTAAAAGTTCCCGCGTGAAGTAATGCTGGGTCCGGAAATC
This sequence comes from Choristoneura fumiferana, assembly GCF_025370935.1. Classification (NCBI taxonomy): domain Eukaryota; kingdom Metazoa; phylum Arthropoda; class Insecta; order Lepidoptera; family Tortricidae; genus Choristoneura; species Choristoneura fumiferana. The sequence goes on along the minus strand of NC_133488.1, from coordinate 9,926,071 downwards.
CAATTGTAGAATTAAATTGAGAGAAGAATGAAAAATTTTCGTTTTCGTTTATATATGCTAACAGATTTCAAACGAAGTGCACATGAAGTTGAACGAAGTACCGAAAATCTATCCATTTTATTGGCTCAATCCTTTACTATGGAGTAAAATTCGTGTTGGATCTGTAATTTCGCTCGTTACTATTGATCAAAGTAAACATTTTTGAAGTTGTCAAATACAATTGTACTCTAAATATTTCTCGCGGTTTTAGAATCAGCTCCTGCTACGTATAATTTCGTTGGAGTATAAACGACGATTTACAATAAATGGCCAATGGTAGGTTGAAAGTAAAAGAACTTTCTTGTTGGATGATTTATTACAACGACTTTCAATAATCCGGGCCCATTGCCTTCAGTAGAGCAAAATTTCAATGAAATTGGAAAAGATTTATTACGAACGAGAATGATAGAGAGTGAGAAAAGGCCCCTTCTTAAACTTTCTCCGCCGGAGGGTAACTACTGTGCCTAGTTACAAGTACTTAGATTATAATCTACAGTGAAGCCTTTGATACAGAAGTGGATGATTGAAACCGTTCAGTCACGACTGGAAATCTGGATTTCAATAATGAAACAAAATTGAAACTGGTATTTTTGAAGATGAAATGAAGAAAACTGGCCTCATCAAGATAACAACGCATTTTAGTTGATATGTAACGAAAGAAAAAACATGTATTGCCCAGTAAGAAGGGACATGTTCAATTGATATGTGACAAAAGGCTGAGGCTAAGCACGGGCGGTGAGGGCCATGCTTCACCGCACATGCTGATAATGTGCGCGTGGGTATGATAATTAATAAAATAAATAAATATCACGGGACAATTCACACCAATTGACCAAGACTTAAAGTAAGCTTTTTTTATTAAATCATGAAATATGATTTTATCTACTTTCCACTACATTTTTTTTTTGAAATTTGTTATACACTTGCAGGGTAGATGACACTACAGTACGAGTAAAATGAAAAAAAGAAATAGCATAAAAAAACTTTTCACGAAAAATGCATACTGAATTCGTTTTAAAAATACCTTTTTTTCCGAGAAATTCAACAAACACCAATATCATATTTGCTAAATACAACTCGAGCTGAATAAACTGGTAATTTCATGAGTCATTCAACCCCGAGCAGCAGGTGCAAAGTAAATTACAGTCTCCAGGGTTAATTTACACTTACTTATCAACTTTGTACGACAGTGTTTTTAGCCTGGAGGGCTACTACGAAATTGAAAAATCGAAGTTCGTATCGTACCCTCCCTCTCACTCTCGTATTAAATAATATTACCATCAGCGGGCCGGCAAGATACGAAGTTCGAATTTTGCACTTTGTAGTATAAAGCCTGAATCCTGCGACTGATCGATTTTTAACCCCCGACGCAAAAAGAGGGGTGTTATAAGTTTGACCGCTATGTGTGTCTGTGTGTGTGTGTGTGTGTGTGTGTGTGTGTGTGTCTGTTTGTCTGTCTGTGGCACCGTAGCTCCTAAACGAGTGGACCAATTTAAATGCGATTTTTAAATAGAAAGCAGGTTTTCTAGCGATGGTTCTTAGGTATGTTTTATCAAAATCGGTTCAGCCGTTTTTCAGATAATAAACTTTGAAGTGACAAAGTCGGGGTTTTTCCAACTTTTTGTTGGTTAGGTTATACATAAATTCACTAGAAAAAAAGAAGAAAATGAAAATGCTTTCTAGAGCATCTCACACGTATACTTAATAGTACATTGTGTTTTAAGGTAGTAAATAAGGAATTACGAACTATACGAACGAGAGTCTATTAGAAGCCCGAAGTCTAAGAAGGGCTTTAATGAGTCGATGTTCATAATTCTCTTGTAGTACTAGTTTTTCATCATTTTTCAGAATGTTTTTTACACTTTTGTTTTTAGATTATGCATGCCAATTATTACTTTTTACGTTTAAACTTTCACAATTGTCATGTCTATGCCAAGTTTCGAAGTTTTGAACCATAAGTACTTACAACTGACAATGAACCTTAGGATGATAAAGGAAATACAAATCATGAGTGTAGAGTTAGAAATGAAGTAGAATTACTGACTTAGCAAAACACACGAATATCTTTTAAAATAATGATGGTACTAAAAAAATTATGCAATCAACTTCAAATTAAAAAATATTTTTGGAGTGTCTGAGGTTTTCAGTTATTTAATTAACACCTTGTATAGTCAATATTTGCCATCACATATTCAAAAATCTCATGAGTGGTAGTAGCTATATCCAACTATTATTATAATTAGGTAAATTGTACATCTTTGTACATTCTCGAGTAACAAAAACGGAGCATTCACAAGCCACAGCCAAACAATACAGCTTTGAACAACGTTTTCATGTACATGGTGTCCATTACTCGAACAATCCAACTGCGGTCGAATTTAATCCGTTTAACTGGATAACGCTCGCAAAGTTATCTCTCCGATGAATATGTGTGTAAAATCAGCCCAGCACGGCTACCACAAAACTCGAAACTCAAAGTTCGTGTCGTGCGGTCCCTCTAACACTTACACTATTTAATACGAGAGCGAGAGGGACCGCACGACACGAACTTCGAGTTTCGTAGTAGCCCTACAGGCTTAATGAGTCCCAAATAGCGTAACACGCTCGCTGTGGTCACTTATTTACATACAGAATAAGCTCTTTTTATTTAATGAACAAAAATATTTTATTTGCTCACCCGCGACCTTATGATAGCTAAGTTTATGAAAAATATGCGTGTTCATGCAGTTCCTCCACCTCCACACTGTAAGAACATACACAAATCACACAAACCCATCTATCACCTCCACCACACTGAACTGACGCGTTTCGAACTCAACCACACAGAGCTCATCTTCAGAGCAACACAACCGTACACCATGCTACCAGATGCTAGACATTAATAGATGTTAGATATTTTGCATAAACTTAGCTATCATAAGGTCGCGGGTGAGCAAAGAAATTCTCTTAGTTCATTGATAAGTATGGACCTGCGCAAAGTAACGCCTGATTCAATAAATTAAATTACTCTTTATTTTTTTAGTTTTCAACGATAATTTTATTCTGAGTGCGGTTGATTTGATTAACACAATAACTGCATTGTTTTGAGCTACAAACAGCTTCACATTGTTTTTAATTGTAATTGGGACGTGAAAATAAATGTTTTATAGTTTTATCTTCACTACACATCACACAATCTATCTTCGGCCTCTTTTGCACTTACCATCAAGTAAAATAAAAGTCAATCGCTAGTTTGTTTTTAATCACAAATAAAATACCCATCAAACATCAGTAATCTGAGGCCTTATTGTATAAAGCACTCGGAATCACAATCGTTTTGACCACTTCTTTCTACCACACGGGATAAGAGGAGGATAGAAAGAGAACGCAATTGCGAACGTGCTGACGTTAGATAATTTGGCCTCTGGCTTAGTTCATTTGTATCTTAAGCATCTTTAGTCGGAAATTAGCTCTCCAGCACCAACATTCTGAAATGTGGGATGACGCGGGAAACTGGATCCAGGTAATAGAAGTCATTTAAACCTGTATAAATTCTTCCACGGATTTTAAAAACCAAAGGCGTTCAATTATTTTTGTAAGAGGAACAAATCATTCTAGTTCATTTATTTAGGACGAAGTTAAAACAAGCCTGGTATCTCTATCTGGGACGTTCACGTAGAAATTCAATTTCCGGCCTTTCGTTATAACGCCCAAACGTTATAGCTTCTTGTTATAATGTTCGCTAATGATTTCTGATAAAATTATGTAAAGTTATAGTAGGCATACGTATATATTTTAAAAAACCCGGCCAAGAGCATGTCGGACATGCCCGAAATAAGGTTCCGTAGCCATTACGAAAAATTAAGTAACATTTTTAAGGATTTCGTATTTTGTACGGAATATTCCAAGTTTAGGTATATTTTATGCCTTAGGCTGCTATTTACTCTTAAACTGCTAATTATTCTCAAGCAAACTCAACCGTTATAGTTTTCCTTGTATGTTTGATATACTTACTACACTATAAAATTGAATATTTTGCTAACAAATCACCGAATCGAAAAATCGTTTTAGCAACCCCCTAATGGTTTTAAAATACCTATCCAACGATACACTAGAAGGTGGAAGAGAAAAAAAAATCACCCCCACTTTACGTCTATGGGTATATTTTTTTTGAATCTATATATATATTCGTGCAAAATTACAGCTTTCTAGCATTGATAGGCCCTGAGAAAAGCCGCGGACAGACAGACAGACAGACACACAGACGTGGCGAAATTATAAGGGTTCCGTTTTTGCCATTTTGGCTACGGAACCCTAAAAATAACTAAAAGACTTCTTGCCAGACTTCATTAAAATTGAGAGATATTAATTTAATTTACTGTATTTTGCCCCATGGAAATTTTATATCAAACTATTACAGAAATCGATGGCCCCTACGTAAATCATCGAAAGTCAAAAATGACGTTTTTTTTTATTATTTGCGATCATTTACGTAGGGTAGCTACGTCGAAATGTGTATCCCTCGATTTAACTTTGAGCAGGTTTTTTTTCTTTCATTAATTATAGCATTTTCTGAACTAACGAAATTATACTAAATTAACCAATCATATCAGTTAACCCTTTTACTAACCCCCGACGCAAAAAAGGGGTG
>NC_133488.1:9892788-9920440 GCF_025370935.1 Choristoneura fumiferana | reverse complement strand
AACATAGTGTCAAAAATAAAGGAAGACCATGAATTTTAACATTTTTAATACAAAATAATTAATTTATCAAATGCTCGAAATGAGTCCCTTCTTGTTGAATACAAAGTCGCACTCTTTTGATTATTTCTCTCTCTGTCGATTTTTTGATCTTGTTGTGGTGGATATTTAGAATAATAGTCTAAGTTCTGTTTGTAGCTCGTTGATACTTTCATACTGGTTCTTGTAAACTAAATTTTTTACATAACCCCAAAAAAAAAATCTAACGGGGTTAGATCTGGGGATCTCGGCGGCATCTTATTTCCATTGTTCCGATCCAGGGACGAAGTGTTCATTGAGATAGTCCCTTGTTCTGTGACTGTTATGAGCCGGAGCCCCATCTTGCTGAAAAGTAAGGTTATGTCGTTCTGCAACCGGTAGATTATTTAATCATATCTTAAAATCTCAGTAATTCTAAATACCTTTCCGTATTCAAATGCCCTTCGTAAAAATGTACTAAGAGGACCCGGTTATTTACAATCCCACACCAACAGTTGAACGAAAAACGCACTTGATAGTCTCACGGATACGTAAGGGATTCTCCCTGCACCAAATGCGATTATTGTGACGGTTGTACATACCATTATTGCTGAAGTTTGTCTCGTCTGACCAGATAATATTATTTAGAAAATACGGATCCTCTAGATGAGCCTCTCGATTTCATGACAGTAAATAAGTCGTCTTTCAGGATCACCCGGCAGTAATTTTTGTATTTTTTCAGTACACGGTGTATTTTGCTTTTCGAAATTCCGATCACTTCTTCACCTTCTCTCACTGAACTTTTAGGATTTGCCTCAAAGTATTAAAATGTCGAGTTCATCGTCGTGTTATGATTTGGTGCCGCGTTTGTGGTATGCGATGATCGAAACGGCCCAAAATTTAGCAGATTATCCACAACCGTTTTCATTATAAATCGAGATGGTGTTTTTCTATCAGGATATCTTTCACGGTGCCATTGTAAGGCTAATGTTATGTTTTTGTGGTTTAAAAAGTATGCTTCCATTAATCAAAATTATTTTGATACGCCATGGTTATGTATGAATCCTACAATGAAATCACAGAAACAAAAGAATAAAGTTTGAAAATGGAAACATTTTTGAATTATTTCTTTATAATCAGCCAGCCGCATTGCGATGGACAAAATAATTTACGCGTCTTTTGGCTCAGGATACGGCTCGATTTGTTGCATACAATCAGTTACCTACTAATTACGTATCTCTTTATCATTTTATCATGCACTTAAATTATAATAGGGAAATGATGCGTACTTCTCAGTGGGTACTGATTTATTAGTAAGAGGTACTAATGATAATGACAGTTGTATGTCCTTACGACAATGTCAGCTTTTCATTTTTCTGAACAAAATTTCACATACAATGTTAAAATTCATGGTCTTCCTTTTATTTCTGACACTATGTTATTTAACAAAAAATAATCCTTATGATGAAGCCTTTCGATCGGTATGATAAAGCTACAGGGTAATTATTTTTCTCGTGTAGCGGGTTCGATTCCCGGTTCAACCATGTAATTATTTTAAAATCTATGAATGCAGTTTAAATTGTTTTTAAAATTAAAATAATGTCTTCTTTCAGCAAAAGGTTCCATCTACAATATTCAAGGTACTTTCCCTCCATGTGGCATAGCCGTGGGACGCCCTGTATTATCGCGTTACTAACACCGTACAACTGCTTATTTCTATAAATATGATTGAGATGATCTTAGATTACTTAATGACACAAACTTGACACTGAGAGCTCCGCTCTGACCCCGAGACCGTTACGGACGTGCAACGTCTCTCAGTGACTTTGAATGACTGGCCGGTCGAATGACTGACCGGTCCATTGACATACATAGGCTGTCAAAAACAATAAAAATGATTTAAGGGTCCATCACACATTCCCGTAAAGTGACTTCTACACGACCCGACCTACGATGTTACGTTTTGCGTAAACAACTACTCTTATATTAGTTTGCAAATTACGTTACATATTTTACTTGGACAGTGAACTACATTGATCTACTTACAACAGTTACATCAAAACGAAATATATTTGGTGTATTTATCTATTTGGATGTGTCAATCACTCGTCTGTTCAAAATTTAAATTATGCTCGCCTTCTATGATTACTACACACTGAAAATGCTATCTGCATTTGGTGAGGCCAAGTTAGTTCAAATCTACAAGTCCACTCTTATAATAACTCTGGATTGTTTTTTATTCCAATATACCTTTGTCTTTTGCACATTTTTGAGCTATTCTTCTTTTTTCCAATTTTTTTTTGTCTTCATTTGGTTTAGGGGCAATTATGGGGTAGTCCTAGCATTCTAGATCTGCAACAAGGTACAGTCAACTACAAAGAGCTGTATACATGTTAAGGAGCGGCCCCACCGCTGCTTAAAAAACGGTGACGGTACGGAATTGCAGTGACGTGCCGTAAACGTCACGACTTTTGGTGAACAGCATGCGGTAAAGTCCTGACGTTTACGGCACGCCACTGCGATTCCGCAGCGTTTGCTTGCGTATTTTAAGCAATGGTGTGAAGAGCATGCAATATAAAAGATGCGTCACTGCGATTACGTACCGTCACCGTTTTTTAAGCAGCGATATAGTCGACGGCAGTGTGAACAGCCAGCGATCAACTATTAATATATGTGTCTCTTTTACTCACACAGGATCTTATATCTTTTGTTCGCTTCTTGAGCGAGAAAATAGTCGATAGCCAATCGTTTCCTCGCTGGCGGTGAGACAACTGCCTTAACCTTTAGTAGACTATTCAGTTCTCTTATGTGTGAGTAAGCCGAACAACTAAGTAGGTATTATCAGAAATCCGTTCGTTCTGGCACTCGCCAGCCGCTGCCGCTGCACGCTGGCTTCGCTCGCTCGGCTCGTGCGTTGTTGGTCGCAATTATACCTATTAGTTATTCTGTGCTAACGCTGACACTACCTCGCTGACGCTCCTCGTCGTACCCAACTACATCTTGATGTCATGTGATAACTCTGATTATCGTGTTTCGGAGTACAGTTGCTCGTTTAACTGAATGAAACAATTACGCAACAATCAATCTACTAAAGTTTAGTCACTAAACGTAAATCTGCATCTATCGAGGAAGAGGCTATAATAAATTTGGTTCTGTACATTTACTGTCGTTGTAGAGAGCACTTCTTTTTAATGTTTTTTTTTTTTTGCTTCATATTTAAGTTTTTAAGTCTTTCATGAGCGTACACTTGTAGTAATTCCACATGAATTATAAGTAAGTACTCTAAATTTTCCTCCATGCAGATTCCTTGTCCTTATTCGTGACTGCATTCGTCTTCTTGTATTGACTATTACTTTATATTTAATCGACTACACAGCAATTGATCTTCAGCAGTATTGAAATTTGCTGCCCATTCTCTTTTTTTCGAATCCATTGTTAATTATAAATAATTTAGTAATTTTGCGTAAAAATCCCACAAGCTTAGAACTTAGTTAGTATCACTTAACAAAAATTATTTAACAAAATGATTTTGGCAGCTGGAGGGGCAACAATTAACTCGCCGGGTAGGCATTAGAGGCTCCCCGTATACTAATTCGGCAGAGGAAGTCTGCACGTCCTGCTTAACTGCAGATCGCATGCCGAGAACTGAAATCAAAACGGGAAAAGGAATCATTAAGCGAGCCTTCAATAACATTTGCCCATTACCTATTAATGTATGTAATAGATTAAATTTAATTAAGTCCAGTCTTAAAATCTCTATAGTTACTTGAGTTTAATTAAGTCAAGTCTTAATCTCTGGGTTTACTGTACCTAATAAATCATTGCTGTTTTGTCTTTTCTTATTTAGTAAAGTAAACAACCTAAAATGAATAGCGAATGGTCGGGTACTAACTACTGGCATAACAATTTCTAATTCAATTTACTTAAACTCGAATCTTTACCTATGTCTAATGTTATTCGTACCAATTTATCATGACAAATCAAAATATATATTAGCGTAAACTTTAGTACCGGACAATCTGTTATTCTTAGCATAACACAACCTTCTACTACTAGTAGATAATCATGTTATATTGAAAAGGTTATCTTATGCTAAGAATTACTAGTAAATTAATGCGAACTTAAACAACAAACAATGATAATCATGCATTGAAAAGGGTATATTATTATCACTGCCTTGCCGCACAAAAGAGCATAAGTGAGTAGCGTTGGGGTAGCGCTTACGCCCTTTGTCTGACATGGCAGAATTGCATAGATAAGAAATTATTTATTCCTACTATCATTTGCGGTGGAGCATGTCAATGTGCCTGACAGCGCCATCTACACAATGTTACGCAAATTACGTGGCTTATTGATGAATTAAAGAACTGTCATCGATTGTTTGTAGCAAATCAATAAACCAAGTAGTTCTTTAGGGAGCTAACAGAGGGCGCTTATGTAAACCAACTTTTAGGAAACAATTTTTATTATAATGGCTTTCCAAATATACACCGAAGAAATCAGACCTCTCGCATTTGAATTCCCCGATCACTCCACCCATCCACGAGCCGACACAAACTTTTGTCTCTGTTTCTAGTAGAATCAGAAAGAATTGCTGCTCAGCATTTAATTTAGGAGCTTTTGCAAGCTGGAAATTTTCTGGGATCATGGTTTTATTTATTAAGCCCTATTTAATATGCTTGGCTAACCTGTCTTGTATAATCTTCCCCCAACGTTCAGAGATTTAGGTACTTGGGCACTTTCTTGCCTAATATTTCTGTCGGCTTTTTTCCCTCTCCTAAAATTGATAAAATTTCGAGTGGGACACATTTTTCTTTTTCAGCCTCACTTATGTTTTAAATTTTAGGTGTTTCAAGAAGTTATTAATTATTAGGCATAAACTACGTAATTGCGGCAATCATCTTTATGTATAAATAAAAAAATATCATGGGACACTTGACACCAATTGACCTAGTCCCAAACTAAGCAAAGCTTGTACTATGAACACTAGGCAACGGATAAACATAGTTATATAGATAAATACATACTTAAATACATATTAAACATCCAAGACCCGAGAACAAACATTCGTATTATTCATGGGTAAGGCCGCGAATTTTGTGTGACAAATGTGAATGTTATGTGACAAAGAAATAACATAAAAAAAATACGTGACGTTACCATAAAACTTAACGTAAATTTTTATAAAGCCTAGATCATACTGGTAAATATTCTCATTAGATATCGTATCCATGAAAAAAAATACATGTCATATAATAAAGTGAAGTTTTATTTTTACTACAACTTTTGTTTATTTTTTTTACAAATAGTTGTAGTTGATAGACATAACATATTAAAATACATTATACCTACATTTTTTTATCCTAAAATTGACACCCATTGTTCCACACACAAACATATACAAATTATCTATCTATTATAGTTTCTGACGATACTGATACTAAACCTGTCCTACTTACATGGGATCTATAGCCTCGTGAGGCCCAAGCCCAAATAATGCAGTGAGACCTAAACGCCCACTGTACATTACAAAGTACAATTTCTTTACATGTACAGTCACCACACGCGATTGTTGAGCCACTTGCCACTGTTCCTAATTTTGCCGTGTAATGCTAATCGGGTTTAGTCGGTTATACTCGTATATTCAGACATGGCATGATAAGTCACACGACTTCGAATAATAGAAGGAAAAATATATTTGTATCTTTGTCATTGTGTTTGACAAGCGTGAAGTGTCATTTGTCAGTTAGAATCACTGAATCACTTGATATGTAATTGGCTATTGCCTTTTGGAGAGCCGGAACCGGAACTAGCAACCTGACAGCAGAGTACACCCAAAGTCAACCAATTGCAGGTCTACGGTAACCTAGCGACAATAGGGATGTTGACGCCATTCAAAAATAATTCGTAGGCACGACTCCAGTAAAAAAACGCTTTATTTTAGCCCTGAAAACCAGATTAATTTTCGATTTACTGTAAAATTAGATTTTTTGTTGCTTTAAATCAAATAAATAGTTAGTTGATTGAGTTGGCGAACAAATTTGCCATTGAAACTCTATGGGAGAATTGTGTTTTGGCACAGCTCATAAAAAGTACGTCAGTTGATTGGTGGTGTCAACATCCCAATTGTTTTAGCGTAGCGATAGTAACGCTAGCGTACGGATAAATTATGATTGATCATTTCGACTTCGTAAAAACTCGGAACCCACGATTTAATCCGAACTCTATTTATGTCTATGGTCATCGAATCGCCGATTTTCCGCCATATTGCATTAGTTATATTACAATCTTTGTTACCATCGGCTTGGATACTCAGCATTCGGATGAAGTCGGGAATGACAAGAGATTTACAGCCTTATTCATAAAAAATCCTTAATTGAGGTTTGATCGGTCTGTTAGTTAGCAGACTGATTAAGCTTGTTAGACGGTTGTCAAGAAGTATGATTCATAAACGCTTGCTAGCAGTCTGCTAGTTGTTGAGGCTGCTGATAGACGATTAGACGCGTTATGTTGGCCACCTTGACAAATCAAAGACAAAAAATGGCCTAATCGATAATTTAAAAAAAAAATGACAGCAGTGACAGCAAATTAGCAGGAAAAAAAAATAAAAAGCGAGATGTTTGTTTTCCCGCCATTTCCAATCCGCATGTATATGTTGTGCAAAAAGCCATAATTATGTTAATCATCCTAATTTTTTTTTTCATATTTATTGTTAATTTATTGTTGCTAATTTAGAGGATTTTTAAATACAAATTCCTGACAATAAATTTTCCTGTTTTTTTTTAATCTTTGCGTAGCCCTGCCTCCACTATAAATATCTTCGGTATGGTTTTTTGCTCTTGTCAAAGTCAGCTGTTCATACTTGTAGCGGCCATTTTGTGACTTAGCAGGGAGATAAAGGAGGGTCTACGGTCCTCTAACTTTAGCAGAGCCTTGATCGACTGATTAGCGCTAACAGACGTTTATGAATCATGTTTTTTAGCATCGGGCCTTCAAGGAGCCTTCAAGGAGGCTCTAACTTTTTATGAATAAGGCTGTTAGAGCCAAAACCTATACCTATATTGATTTATTTTCAAGGTCTACTTGAATTGATTACTCGACTATTAAGCATGTTCATAAAAACAAAAATATATCATGACTGTTTATTTTTTTTATTTTTAAATATAACAGTGCAAAAAAATACACATTATTTAAGAAAACTTAACTCGTGTGGGTAAAGCTAATAGCTGGTATATGCCCCATGGTTGTCTATTACAGATTGGAGACGCGAAGGCATAGACTCGACCACTTCCTCGCAAGTCTTCCCATACTTCTTGACAATGACTTTCAACGGCCTCTCTCGTTCGCTCATTCCGGTTTTCCCATCTCTGAACCATTAAAACCCCACAGGTTCTCTATGGGGATCCGCGGATTTAGCAGGCCAAGGTATAACCGTCATTTCGTTTCGATGTTGATGGAACCAGTCATTCACAATTCTGGCTCTATGTATCGTGCAGTTGTCGTGTACGAAGTTAAAATTTGGTACTTCTTCCTCTGTATAAACTGTCCTTACCGTGGGCAGCATGCTTTCGTCTAATACACTGACGTAAAATTGAGCATTAGTTCTGGGAGGTAATGGGACCAGCTCGCCTACACCAGCAGAGCTCATCCAGCCCCATAAATTTGCACTGATACGACCTGACTCCCGGTTTGGTATCACATGATCTTCCATATATCGTGTATTGTCATACCGCCAGAGATGCAAACGGCCGTGGTCACTAGATTTAAACGATTTTTCATCACAAAATATTGTATTACTCCAATCAAAATTTCGGTATTGACGTGCAAAATTTAATCGTGCGGCTTTGTGAGCTTCTGTCAAAGCAATCTTATATGCGGGACGTCTATGGTGCAAATTCATCGAATGGAGATATTTCCGGATGGTGTTGGGATGCAAATTGAAACGGTCTGCGAAATAATTGGTGGATATAAAGCTATTATTTTCGTAGTTCTGTCGCATCTCATCGCGTTGCTCAGCCGAGAGTATCGAAATACCACGGTTGCCTTCATGGTGATCATTTATAGCTCCTTCTTCAGCATACCTATTCACCCACAAACTGACAGTATTTCGCTGCACATTTAAAGTTCTTGCTATTGCACGTATGCTTAAGCCTTGCTGGTGCAAAATTACAATTTGATGTCTGGTTTCGTTGATAATCAAAGGTGGCATCGCGGAAGGCTTGTTCAAATTGGCAATTTACTACATGTAATTTACATTGACAACCCCATTGTCAATTATATATTTTTTTCAAAGTTAGATTTTCAGTACGGAAGTATGAATATTAACTTTTCCTTGTAAGTAAACCTTGAACTCATAATATAGTAATAGTCGCATTTCTCCTTATCTTATTTATATCTTTATAATTTCAAGTTTTTTATTTACTTGATTATATTTCCTTGATTAGATTATATTTTCATGCAATTTAACTGTTGGCTAACCGGAAGACCAAGCCTGCCAACCTGACAATAGAGTAATTACACCCAAAGCTAACCAATAAGAGGTCAAGAAACAGTAACCTAGCGACAATTGTTATAACGTAACTATAGCAGCGGAAAAATCATGATTGGTCATACGACACCGGGAAAACTCGTAATCCACTACTATGTCCGAACGTTGTTTAGGAGTCTAATTTTAATAAATTACCGATGTTCTGTCAGATTATTTTTGACAGCCGATTTGATGGAAATACCGAATGACAAAGATAGAAACACATATTTTTCTCATCCTTTTACACGAACATAGACATGTCATCACACATTATCAGTCGTTCACGACGATGCCACACGAGTATGCCCGATTTGCATTACACCGCTAAATTATGCATAGTGGCAAGTGGCTCAACAATGCCGGTTCATATTCCGGATCCTCTTCATCTTCATCAGATGGGATAGTCTTCGATTTCGGATTCGTCAAGCAGGCGCGTAATGTCCTCATCTCCAAGACCTAAAATAAAAAATACCCAAAATTGATTACGTAGTCACTAACGCCCACTGTACAGTGCGATGCACACAGTTTTCGACAAGGTGATGAAAAATAGTAAACTATCATAATTTAAAAAAATAACTGGTAATTATTGATATTTAACTCTTTATCTACGTGTTTAAAAGGAATTTAATTTAAAAAACCTCATGATTCAACTAATAAAACCAGATATAACTTACGTGTCGTCCGCTTTGGTGGCATGGTCGAGACTAAATGGCCGATGTCTACGAACAAATGATATTTGAAGTTTCAAATCAATCAAACGTCAAACGTCACTTCTGTCCAGTCGAAACTCAGTGGTTTTGGAACATATTTCTTTTTCTTTTGCTTTGGAATGGGGGCTATAATGGCTTTGCGTTTGGACCTAGTTTGCTGCGCTGGAGAAGGATGCGGTGACAGTAACGAAGATAAAGAGTGAAGTTGAGGTAATGGTGTTAGAGGGTTGGAATCTTGAAGCAATTGCGTGATGACGGGGGTCGCAGGAATGCACTGGATATTCGAAATGTTGCAGCTTGAGGCTTGGGGCTGATCATGCTCTTCGTCTGAACTATCTAATAAGTTAAATCTCTAAGGATGACGGTATGGAATGTGGTTCGGAGCTTGCATCTGAATCGTCTTGTATGATAGGAGGCATTTGAGTTGATGTGTGTAGTGGAATGTCAACTTCTTCAACCGAAGAGCTACTGCTATCCGACGAAACTGCATTTTCTGGTGGCACAAGAGCCATTATTTTTGAAATGCGTTCCCATTTTACCCTTCCCTGAAGCAAGCAAACAGAAAAAAACATGCAAAACACAACCCAATACCAAAACCATGAAGAAGAAAAAAAAACAAACAAAATAGTATTATAATTTCGTTAGTACACACAGTATCAAAAATCAGTCAGATAAAAAAATATAAGTTAGCCTATCATAGTGATTGGTGAATGCACACTGTGGTTTTAAAACCACATAAGCGCGTGCAAGTGAATTTCTCAGTGCTTCTTCTTCTTGATGTCGTTTTAAAACAACATCGATGTTTGCAGCGTGTTAGCGTCTCAGTATTAGTGCAAAATGCAAAAGTAATCATTGTAAAACATAGGTTAGACATTCATAAATGTATTTTAGTTAGTGGAACACACAATAATACAGAGAAAATATTTAAATGATTTATTCTTACCCTGCCTCCTGAGGTTGCGCGTCGTGTCCACAGATTACTAATATGTAGCTAGCTACAGATAGGACAGTGAATTTGTCTTAGTTCCCTTTGCCGTAGTTGTGGCGCTGCTAATATTGGTAATCTGTGGTCTTAGCCACGCGCCACACGACCACGTGACTCATAGGGCTTTCAAATGCAGTCCATGCCGATATCGATATTCTGACATATTGTCTAGTGATGTAACCACGATAGAAATCTTTTTACTAGGTGCCATATTTATACAAAACTGGCATTTTAAAGAAAAGAAAACACAAAAAAATGTTTTTTTAGGCATTTATTTCATATTTTTTGTTGCTTTTTCCCTTAACCTATGGCTTCTATATTTTTTGTATGCTGCTTCGTGCATGCTATGCATTTTTAAAATGTACTTTTCTTCTACTTTCCCATTCAAAATTTTATTTATTATATTACACCAATTGTGTACATGGAGACGTATTATTAAAGTCTTAAAATATCTCTTTATTTCTTCATTATGTTTTTCACAACCTAGCCATGACATGTCACAATATTGGTCGATAATAATATTTAACTTTTTTTTATATTATTTTCATGACACTAGGTATTTAAATAACTGTGTATGTACTGGGCACATTGTCTATATAGACAAAAAATTCTTCCATTTGGATAAAACAAATTGTTGTTTTTCAATCTTTTGTTCTCCCTATGAGTAATAAATTCATGAATCCCCTGAATTTCTGTTGTGGTATAAGATTTTGCGCATGTATTACAACTAAGTTTTTTGGTAATTTTCCTGCACATATATCCAGCAGTATACGCTGATGTCTGAATTTTAATTTTTTCTGCAATGACTTGGTCAAATATTGTTCCCTCCTTTTCATGGGACAGAGTGATTAAAGACGACATTTTATCAGGCGATATATTTTCTTTTGTGCTCTCTGACGATGCGAATAAATAATTTAAATCGATTAAGGTCTCGCCGTCATCGTCTTCACAATTTGTGTATTTTGATTTAGACATCAATATATTACTTATTACTAAAGATTTGAAAGTATAAACAAAAGCGTTCACGTCTGGATTAATATTTCTATAATTCATGGCTCTTATGCGACCAAAAAAGTTTTCAAGAGGATCCTGATTAATTAATCTGGGATAAAAATATTCTACTTTATATACTGAAAACAACAATTTGGCTAACCCCAAAAAGCTATTAATTGTAGTGGTCCATCCCTCTAAAGACGGGACGCGCACATGTCTTGGCTGGCCTGTACGTCTCGCTAGTTTACTGTTGGTGTCAATATATTTCATATTGTTTAATGTTTTCAGAGATTTTCTCCAAAATTCCAGATGTGCAGAATTTTCTTTTACAGCACATCTTAATTTGCCTTTGCCTTGTCCTGGGGATCCATTCACACTGTCGAAAAGCTCGTCAAAGAACAAAACAGCAGCAGCTGTTGTGGCCATAGTCTCCTTAGGACTGTTGAGCCGCTCATCTGAAATATGAATAAACTTTATTAAAGGGTTCTAAAAATGATGTAAGGACAGAAGAAAATATAACCGTTTTTCCCACGAAGGGATAAAAACGGATATTTCGAGTCCAGCCGAAGCTTGACCCACCTTGAGATTACGATCGGCTTTTCCCCAAGTATTCAGTCCTACAAGCGCCCTATACCCTAACTATTCGCTATCTTAACCTGGCAACACTGTCATGACGTCACTTCCGAACAGGCACCATCGCGCGCCGGCTAGCTGCTAGCTTCAGTACCTTTATATGCTGGCAAGGCATTTAAACTTGGGTGGGTAGCACCCCGGCCTGAAAACCCATGTCAATATTTTTTAGTGTGTCCACCTCGTGGAGGATGTTTTCTGGAATCTTGTTTATGGTTGGGTGCGGCCTTGGCGCGGTTCTTGCGATAATTGGCAGATTTGCTGGGCCCTTGCGTTCCTCGTGGTTGTTTGTAGCGATTGGAAGTAGCGGCGGCGGTTGCTTTTTTGAATTGTATCGGTTTTTTGGTGTCATATCTTTTTCCAGGAAAATTTTTGTCGTATCCACCGTATTGCTTGAAGGTTTCTGTAAGCATGGTTTCATCAAACAGGTGCGTTGTTGATGGTGGGATGCTCTGCATCACTGCATCACATGCCTTATCAGAAAGCGAGTAATAAGACCTTCTAGCTGCTATAATTTCAGCTCGTCGACCGCAAGCGTATTGCAGCGCCTGGTCTGAAATGCGTCTGTAATTGGACTCCTTTGAAAGTACATTTTGTTGGATGGATGTTATGACTAGCGGGTCCTTGACTTCCCTTGCCACTTGTTGCAGGCCATCTTCCAATGCTTGTCTTTCTAGCAGGAAAGCGTGTGTAAGAACACCCAGAGTTTTGTCTATTTTCAGTAAGATCTCCGGGTTACACCATTTCGGCGTGATGTTACTCAGCTGCGGGTTGACTTTGAGCGCAGTAAACACCGGAGTCCCCTGCAGCGTCTTTTCAGCTTCCTTGTACCTTAGGTTATTCCATGTGTCGGAGCCCAAGCGTTGGCACTTAGCGCCTTTTGCCACCATGTTTGCGGATGCCATTGGAATGGGGGGCTCGGCCTCTGTCGTTATTGTGTCAAAGCACAGACTCGCAATGGCTTCCTCTCTATCATGCATTGCGGATGCAGGGGTCTCTGGGCTTTTTATTTGACTGTCTTGTCCTTCCTCGTCGTCGTATTCTGACTCTACCTCTATATCAGAGTAAGTGGAGTCCGCCATATTAGTATCAGCCGTTTGGTTTGGGATTTCTTTTATTGAGTTGACAGCCTCGATGACTCTTTCCGCGGTATTATTGGTGGCGGCCATCATTTGCGTCATGAGAGCACTAAACATTTCTGATTGTTTCTGGATTGCTGCGGCTACAGGGTCTACCTCTCCGGTGCTTGGAGTCTTGAGTCTCTTTGTTCTGGCTGGAGATCGAGCCGGAGGACTCACGGAACGTTTCTGGCCATGCCCTGGAGAGAGACCTCTTAGAAGCCCGTCTGTGTCCTCTCGGCTTAAAAGGTGTGGCTTCATAGTCCTGACAACATTCAGGATGTTTTCAACGTTTTTGCCGTGTATTTTAGCCGCCAATGCAAATGGGGCATATATCAATGCGCTTGTGAAGGGCCAGTCGAGCATTTTCAATTTGATGGTCTTATAAGCTTTTTCAGATAGTTCTTTCAACTTGAAGGCCGCTGCGATGTCCGCCGTCGGAATGGCATAGCGTAGCTTGTTTATTATTTTGGGGTCTGGTGGATCCCCTACAAGTTCTCGAATATTGATGTCCTCTATTTGCCAGTTCTTCCATTCAGGTGGCATAAACGGCAAAACGGCATCGTGCATCTGGTCGACCACATCCTCTGAAGTCGACGCTGTGGTTGCCGTGTGAAGGAGGATTTCCCGGATAGTTGGCATACTCTGGAAGGACAATACAATTTATTGCGTCGGTTCTATTATCATGTGGCTGGTGAGCCGTCGGATCGAATGATTGATCCGACGGGCTGAGTTGGTATATGAAACGCGAGCCGTCGGCTCAGCTGGACCGTCCGTCGGACGGGTCCCGCAAGGAACGTTAGGAGCCGACGGGTGAAACTGCCCGTCGGGTCAAAATAAGACACTTAACGTGATCTTATTTGTTCCGGGTTTTGCTTTTATAGCTAGTACTGCTCGTGTACATCATCGCTAAAAGCCGATATGCGTACAGGTGTTGTGATGCACGCTGTTCGCACACGTTTCCAAAATGAAACCACGTGAGGCCCCCGGAGGAGGATAATACCGCCACTGGTCGATGTTCACTCACATTCGAGCTTGCCTTCCCTTTCGGTACCGGTATAACTCTGGTCAGCTTCCAATGACTCGGAAAGTATGCGATTTCTAAACAAATATTATATATATATAACAGTGGTTCTGCTAGCACTGCTCGGCAGTCTTTAAATAAGAAAGCAGGAATCCCGTCCGGACCAGCTGAGTGTTTGGGCTTTAGATTCGCTAGTGCATTCTGTACATCAGATATTGTTAGACTCTGCAACTGCACGCGCCGACTGCTGGGGCCCCCCGCCGCCGACGCGGGCGCGGCCTCCGCATCCAGACTTGCCTCCCTCGTACTATACACCGATTGGAAATAAGCAGCAAATTCGGCAGCACTGTCTGCGTCAGATAATATTACTCCGTCTTTCCTAACTTTTTGTTTATTTACAGAACCTCTTTTAGAACCAATAAATTGCCAAAATGATTTAGGGTCCTTAATAATAGCAGCCTTAATAGTCGACCTACAAGCTGAAAATGCATCATAGTCAACTTTAGATTTAGTTTTTTTATATTGCTTATGAAGCCTAGCCTTTAATTTAATTAGTCTAACAATATCCGACGTATACCACTCGGGGTAACTGTACTTTGACTTATTCCTGTTACGATTCTTTCTAGGCATACATTGATCTAAAATACCATATAAAAACTCATAAAAGAAATCTAAAACTTCATCCGGGTTCTGTATTCTATACATTATTAAGATTATTATGATTATTAAGTTTAGGTAACAAATGAACTAAGTAGGTAAGTGAATCTCTCCGTTTGTCTCTCACTTCACTTTAAATACGCATGTAAGCAGGACGTGAAACACAGAACTCGCCACAATTCTCTGGTGCCGATCCTTGTACCTACAGATTCAAATTTACTTAACTTCAAAATATCCATCAAACTAACTTACTGTGCAGTCATTGGAAACCTAATAATAAACTGGTGTAAGTTAGAATTTTTATGTGTGAACTTTTTCGTTACGTTATGTAAAAAATAAGTACGTAGCATTTTGTAAAAATGTAACGTAATCGTAACGAAAGTGTAACGTATTTTAAATAAAAAAATCGTTTATCATGGTGAAATAACGACATTTTGAATATAATACATGCCACTAGCGTGGAAAAGATTACCCTATCGTATGAAAAAACAACCAGTTAAAAATAATCACTATTTACCCTTAAAATCGAACAAGCACTTCCGACGTTTTTTTCGAAAAAAAAACTCCGCGTCACTTTTGATGGCTGTTTGTCAACAAACTGATGAGATTTATTTATCTTATCGGTGTTGCCCTATTAGAGTATTAGTTGCCAGTGTACAAAAACAAATTTCTACCCAAATTGGCGTTAAAGCTAGCTTTATAAAGCGTCACCTAAGTATTCGTAACGAAAACGTGGAATTTTGGCACGTGAAAAGAAATAAATATAAAACCAGAAAATTATTTGATTTTATTGATTCCGCAATCGGTAGAACTATCATTATATATCATGAAATTTTGTTTAAACAAAATCATGATCATGAGAAATTAAATAGCATGAAAATAATAAGGTATTAAGTACTCGTGGTCTAAAAAAATAGTCAATTTTCGTTACGTTTTGAACGTATATATATATATATTTATATTTATCTAATTTGCGACCTTGAGAGTTTATATCGTGTAATATAATAAAAAAAAACTAAACCTGTAGGTGTTATCAGTTTTTTTTATCAGCCTTCCAAATTTGAAACGTCCAAATTGGTCAAAATTCGCGGCCTTACCCTCATACAAATATCTGCACCGGCCGGGATTCGAACCCGGGACCTCAAGCTTCGTAGTCAGGTTCTCTAACCACTTAGCCATCCGGTCGTCAAATTAACCATATATAACAGGTGTAGGTAAAGGAGAAAATAAACACGTTTGGTTTGTTTTCATTTTTATTTCGCAATAATTAATTTACAAAAATTAGAGAACCTGTCAAGACAATTCAGGCTACCTAGCTTATCTTAAAATTGAAATTATATGGTTATGGTAGATTTAAATTTGGCTTTGGGGGCAGTTCTGGAACTGATAACCTAAAACAAAAAAAAACATGGTAAGTACTTAAATAAAAAAAACATTGACATAGCAGAACATGAGTTACCGACTTTCGTTCAGTCTTTTGAATTTGCCATAAGATGGCGTTAATTTTTTTTACAATGAAAGACTTACGAAGGCAAATATTTTTCTACATACCAATTTCCTCCAAAAACTTTAGCGCACTCGTAGGTACCGAGAAACCTAATAAGTGCACATTCAACACACACACGGACACACAATGAGGGTTATCGCGTATGAATTCGCCACTAGAGGCGCTAGTGTAGCGTGAGTCTCTGAAATGTCAATCTCATAGTTTTTGGNATTTTAAATTCTCATCCTCTTTGTCTGTCGGCCTGTCGGAGCTGAATAGCGCTTTAGACTCTTGCCATGCGCCGCAGCAGAAAAAAAAAGAGGCTGAACGCGGTAATGAGGGCTATCGCGTATGAATTCGCCGCTAGAGGCGACAGTGTAGCGTGAGGTTTCCGAAATGTCAAATCTCATAGTTTTTGGGTGAGCTACGGGGTTTATTATAATTAGAATAATTTTATGAATATTTTGCATTACCTGAAATTAATTATGGCAATTATGCGTTACGGGGTAATGAATGTCTGTGTTTTGGACAGTTTTTCTTTCGGAAACTTGTCCTCCCTTTTTTTCAACTAAACGGGACTACGCACTCTGTGGCTGCTCGATTTTTATGGTACGGTTTAAGGTGTATTAAATATGATTTTAATCTAAACTTTGTTTTCACACCCTAATACCTAGCAGATTTTGAAAGCCACACTTAAAAACCTTACGCAACAGTGGCGCCATTTGGTCAAAAAAATAGGCTGGTCCATTAGTAGGTACAGTCAAGGGCATAAATATATGTATGATATAATGCAGATAGATACATAACTTTCATTTCCACAACACATAAACGGCTTAGTAAATACTCGTAACAAACTATTGTAAAGTAACATAAAAAATATGATGACTTAAAAACCAACATGCAACAGTTCCGATAGTTACATAAAATATTGATTAATTTATCAATTTAACAAACTTTTACGTTACCAAGACGTCAAATATATCTATACCTACGCCTTTATGCCACTAACCACAAGGTCAATGTATACACATATTTGATTTATTTATTTAATCGTATGGCATTCATTTAAAATAGATATTTGATGCTATGGTTGTATAGAAATTTATGCCCTCGACTGTATAAAAGACGTAAAGTTCGCCATCCTTGGCCTAGGTTCTTCTTGTTTGTCGGATACTCTTGGCAGAGCAGTCGAGGTCACTTAGCACGTCGAACTAATCCACGCCAGTTCTCCCTGGCTGTCGCTTCTTTGGCGCATGTGTGAGAGGAGTATTTTATTTTTTATTTGGTGTTCAGCGCATGGGAGAACGTCGTCTTGATCTTTTCCCATTTAGTTTCCCGGCTCAAGATAGAGCCCTCCCCAGACGAACGGTAGGATTAGGAAGCCAGACAGACAGTTAGACACCTAACTTATCTGTACCATTAGGCTCCTTTGGCACCGTTGGGTGCGAACCGTAAAAATCGCAACCACACAAACAGACCACACCTTACCAAGCTCCTGGCCCTGTCCAGAGGCGGCAGCCCTAATGGCTGCCAGGCATCCTGACACCTTGGAGTTCGTCCTGTGGACTGGGTAAGTGTATCTTTGTAAACAATCTTACGACAAAACGGTTCTAGAAAAGGTAGTGCCCAGCCTTTTTTTCCATCTTGGCGGAGGCACTGTGCCCCCAGAGCATAAGAAAATAACCACTTTGATGTCAAGGCCCTGAACAAAGCATGGCGGCCGTAATGCGGGATAGTGGTTGGTCGGTACCCCAAGTTGGAAAACAGTGTTAGATACTTGTGCTGCGTCATCGATTGGTGTGAACGTACCTTTACAGAAGGATGTTATTAGTGTTGTGTGCCACCTACCTACATTTGACAATTATAACAAAAATAACGATAAAAACGTGGGTAGTTCTGCGCCAGTACGTAGTTTCGTCGGGTAGTCGCCGAGTCACGTTCACGTTGCTCCGGGAAAAATAGGAATTAGCCCAAAATTGACGACTCTCGATTAAAGATGTGAGTTATCCGGCTAAATTTCATTAGGTAAATAGGCAAGCTGGCGTTTGCATTTGCGACACGTTTGTGATTAGTAAATAACAAAGTGAGCCAATGAGGGCTATCGTTTTTTGTCTCACTAGATGGGCACTGTTGCGTGTATTAAAACAATTACTCATTTATTGAATGGTTATTATTTCAACATGGTGAAAACGCAATATACTATGATAACAATCTGATATCTGTTTCGGAATCACCGATGGCTCGTTCCTTACAATTTTCCTTTTTAACACCCAAACTTCTATTTTTGCATCATCCTTTTTTGAAACAAAACAACCAATCCTTATTTTTGTTTTTTTTTTCATCCGAAGCAAATTCCGGAGTTGCCTTTTAAAAAATCATAACATTCGGCCATCCGACATCGTGCCGACTCCTGGCGCACGAATTTGTATAGTCGATCAAGAACTCTCTTGGAATTGCATGTCACTTGTGCGGCTAAAACATCATGGACTAATGTCACACACATGTATTTATGCATGTATGTTGTATATTATCTATATATATATATGCACATATATATTTTAGTACTCATAAAAATAGTAACTTGCTCGACTATACTTAATTAACTACTATTACAATTCGAACGGTCATAAATTACACACATCACAGATCAAACACAACCGACTGTACAGTTAGTACAGGAATAATTTAAGCCGTAACATCTTTTATTACCAAATTGTGTACTAAAATTATTTTAATCATAACAGATCATCAACTAACACAGCCGCGTCTTACCATTACTAATTCTTAGAACAAATTGTTATTAAATTATACCAAGGAAAACAATAGGGTTCATAAACCGAGACACAATTATATGAGAAAGTTAAAACCTTATTTAACTTTTCTATGACAAAATAAATATATCAATGAAAATCATAACATTCTGCTTAGAACTTTCCTCATCTGTGTAACAATGACATAAAATTATTTATTACTATTACAACAACATCAATTAATATTCCTTTAAGAGTTCTAATTAACTTGCACAATCAAGTTAGCCAAACATATACACATAAAATGTTAGAACAATCAGTATTTCAACAATACAGTTTTATTCGTCACTATCAGTCAGGTTGCTCCCGCTATTACTAGTGTCGCTGTCATGTAATTCCAGTGTTTTTACGTGTATCCAAGGCCTAATTCTGTCTGCTGCTATGACGGTCTTGTAAGGTTTACCTTTTTTATTAAAACCTGGAACGTCAGCTATCCTGTACCGATCGTTACCCAAGATTTCCGTTATTTTGTACGGACCTATGAATTTAGACAATAATTTAGTACTTTGGCCGCAATTTCCAAAGTTATTCCTTGAAACTTTTACTAAATCGCCAATGCTGTATGTGGCTGCTGGAATTCTGTTTTTGTCATACCTTAGTTTCATTTTAGTTTGTTGTTTTTCTATGTTGGAGCTAACACTCTGTCTTAATTCGTGTAAGTCAGTATTTGTGTTATTAGTCACGTTCACGTCCAGTTTGTTAGCTAGGTCATTTCGCATTTTTAAACCAAACATAGCTTCTGCTGCAGTTTTCCCTGTTGAAGCATTAATTGTGTTATTAATGCCCCATTGGACTTTACCCAGGCACTTGTCCCAGTCCCGTTCATGGCTTGGAAAATTCTGAGCTGCCAATGAATTTAAAATTGTGGCGTTGAACCTTTCGGCCTGCCCGTTGGCCCTGGGACAAGCGACAGAGTTTAGTGTATGTTTAATCCCATGACTATCACAAAATGCTTTAAAGCTGGTCGAGGTAAAAGAGGAACCGCGATCTGACACTATTCTGGCTGGAATACTGAAGTCATGAAATATTTTATCCAGAGCTTTAATCGTGGATTTGGTCTTGAGGTCTCTAACTGCTTTAACAAAAACATATTTGGTGAAAGAATCGACCACAGTTAATATATAAGAGTTTCCATCTTTACTCTTAACAAATGGACCGAGGTGGTCCATGTGTATAGTATGAAATGGAACGGGTACCTTTTCGATTGGATGTAAATGACCAGATTTTTGTCTTGATGCCGAATCCTTATTGTAAGCGCATTCCAAACAAGCTGCGACGTATTTTTTTACAAATTTTCGTAACTTCGGAAACCAATATTCGCCCTGTATCTTGTCAAGAGTCTTGTTTAAACCTAAATGTCCAATGTCGTCATGATTGGCACGACACACTTGCCATCTAGCGTTTCGTGGTACAACTAGTAATGTCTTATCGCCTACTTTTCTATGCACCGTATGGTTTATAATTACATAATTTTTCCGAATATCCTTACTTTCTTGATCGTCCTCGGGTTTAAGAACTTTTACAATGCGACAAATATCGGGATCAGCCATTTGCAGAGAAAGCAGCCAATTTTCTTTCGTTATGTTATATACGCCGACAGATGTACTATCCTCGGGTTCCGCGGGTAGCTTGGTGTTCCGGCTTAAGGCATCGACGTGCGCCATTTTAACGCCTGGACGATATTCAATATCGAAAGTGTACTCACTTATTTGTAACCACCACCTTGCTATCCGCGGAATGAGATCTCTTTTTGTCAACGTAGTGCGGAGAGCAGCACAATCAGTGTAAATTTTGAAATGGATGCCTAGCAGATAAACCCTAAACTTTTTCAATGAACATACGACGGCCAGAGTCTCTAGTTCGTAGGAGTGCATATGCTTTTCTTCTGGCGTGGTCTGGCGACTAAAATAAGCTACTGGCTTTAGAACACGCGTAACAGGTTGCCACTGCATGAGAATACCTCCTACTCCCAGAGAGCTCGCATCCGTATGGAGTTCGGTCTCAAGTTTCGGATCGTAGAGCGCCAGAACTGGGTGTTTGATAAGCTTTTCCTTCAATAGATTAAATGCCTGCTCCTCTATATCGGACCATTGCCATACGGATTCTTTTCTCAACAATGATGTTAAAGGACGTGCAATTTCCCCATAGCTCTGAATAAATTTACGAAAGTAACCTGTTAGCCCAAGAACTGCCGAACCTCATGCACGCTCCTAGGCACAGGAAATTCTTTAACAGCTAAAACTTTAGTTTTACCTGGCTGAATACCGTCAGAGGACACCTCATAACCGAGATAATTAACACGAGTGTCGAAAAAACGGCACTTGGCAAGTTTTAACGTCAATCCATATTCTCTAAATAGTAGGAGAATTTCTTCCAGGCGTTGAAACATTTCTTCAACACTCTTAGCTGGGATGAGAACGTCGTCAAGGTAAGCCAATGCGTATTCAAATCGTCTATTCCCCAAAATCTTATTCATCATCCTTTGGAAGACTGCCGGTGCATTGGCGAGCCCAAACGGCATCCTTTTAAATTCATAATGCCCGTCGGGCGTGACAAAACCAGTCAGATGTTGACTATTAGCCTCCATAGGGATCTGATAATAGCCCGACGCTAGGTCGAGAACGGTGAAGAATTTGCTACCACTCAAGTTTGATATTTGATCGTCTATTATAGGTAAAGGGAAACGGTCCTTTGTTGTCTTATTATTTAGTGCCCGAAAATCGACACAAAGCCTTTGCTCACCAGTTTTTTTCTTCACCATCAAAATGGGACTAGCGTAACTAGAATTTGACTCCCGAATTATATCATTACGCATCAACTCATCAATTGTCTCTCGTACTTGTTCACGCTCTGAGTGAGACAGGCGATACGGGCGATAAACTATTGGTTTATTATCCATCAGCTGTATCGTCATTTCTACGTCAGCCGCACGACCTATCTCACCCAGATTCGTAGCAAAGCAGTCACGGTAGTCCTGTAGAAGTGTATATAGACGGTCAATTTGGTCAGCGTCTAATCCTGGGCCTACTTGAATCTCGGACTTATCAAGTGGATCTAATGCATTAGTGTCAGTGGCTATTCTGTTAACTTGCCGGACTTGGCTTTCGGTGAAGGGGATAGATCGCGCTAAAATAGTGTTTTGATCGAACTTTATAGTATTGTGGGACAAATTAGACACAAGCACATCGCCCTTACCTTCTTCAACGTGGTACGCTCCCTGAAGTAACCGATACTCCCTCCCAGGTTCTAATGCGGTGTAACCTTCGATCAGGACATCCCCAGTATAACTGGATCCTACGTATATCGGTACAGCGCCAGTCTTTGTAACGTCTGTGGAACTGTCTACATATAATTTAAGGCTACCTTGGTCAGCATCGACGGTGTCGTTGCCAGGACTTCTATAAAATAGTAATTTCTGATGATTTTTGAGAACAGTTACAAATGGAAGCTCTGTAAAGTCCTGACCTATAATTAAAGGTGTCTGTAAATGCTCATCATCTACAACCAACGCTTCAATGGTTGAATCGATTTCGTCGACCTTAAGGTTAATTTGCGATTTGTACAGAGGTACAACGGATCCTTGGCCAAACCCCTTCACTATCGGAATGCCATCAAAATTTTTCTCCAACTTCAAAACGTCCGCTTCAGTTTTACGTAGTAAAGTGCATTCACTGCCGAAGTCGATATAACCTACGAAGTTAAGGTCATTTACTGTGACAGTCTTGTAAAATTTGTCATTGCCTCGAGTTGTCATATCAATTTTCATAGTTTTTCTTTCTTTACCACTGTCAACACGTCTCGCATTTGAACTAGATATATTTAAAGGTTGTAACCCACAATTGTCAATGTCATGTCCTACTCTGTTACAACGTTTACATCTCACAATTACTTTTGTACATTGATAATAAGGGTGACCTTTGGTCTTACAATTATAACAAGTGATAGAACTTGAAGTCGAAGAATTGTTAGAACCGTTTCGCCCAGTTACATTAGCTCTGTCTTTTAAAATACGGTCGCGCGACTTACTGTTAGTATTGAAAACAGGTTGAAATTTCTGTGAACAGAGAAAATGAAGCAAATCTTCCGGTTCTGTACAACTAAGTGCTTGCGCTCCATTCCTAATAGACCTGTCACTGATACCATACACAATACAATCAACGGCCTTTTTGCCTTGGATTTCGCAACGAGTAAGTAAACTAAACTTATCATGGAAATACTCTCGCATACTTTCGTCGCTGCGACTCGTTCGATTTAACATTTCCTCCAAAAGACGCGCATAATTCTCCTCACTGGGGAAGGCCTTTTTTAGCTTTAATTGCCATTCGGCCCAACTATTTACAACAGTAGGTAAAGCCTCAAACCATTTCTTTGCCAATCCCGTGAGTTTCTGGAGCGAGAAGTGTATAGTTTGCGTTTCGCTCCAATCGTATATGATGGCGCACTCGTTTACCTTACGCAACCAGCAGTCAATGGTTTGAGCTCCATTAGACGGATCAAACTCAGGTACTACGTTATTCATATTATTGCTACTCAAATTAGTTGACTTATTCTTTTCGCCCCTCCATGTGTGTAGTATCTTCAGGACATCTTCTGCGGTTAACCTGCTTGAAGTCTTGCGACGCTCCCGTGTCGCGTTTTCATCAGAGGAAGTCGAGGATGACGGGCTCCTTCGTTTCGTCTTCCTCTTATTCCGCTTTCGTCTAGGAGGTGTATTGGGTGGGGTGCCGCCTTCCTCCTCACTAATCGAAACGGGTCTACGTCTGAAATCATACAACAACTTGCCAGTTTATGCTCAATTCAACGTCATTTTAATATTTATGCATCTTCCTGCATTCTTCCTTCATGGTTAATGTCTAATACCAGAACTAATTCAATACTATTAACCAAGAACTAAATTAATGGTTAAATCTGTTTAATCCTCATGAGATGCTTTGATTAAACATTATTATTATTATTATTATTCTCAAGTCATAAACTGAATCACAGCTATTGATTCAAGAAATTAAAATCTGTACTATTGTCTTCTAAAGTTCTAAAGTTACCCTATTATTACACACATATATATATTTAAGTATACAGTGGTATTAATTATTTCACTGTACATAGTGAATTAAGTGGAATAAATAGTAACAAACTGAGATCATCATATAAAGTAGCAAAATCCTCAGGAATTCAGTTCACTCAGTAGCCAATGAAAATCATATTCACTGAATTACTGGCAAACATGCATATTCCATTACTTCATTTGTTTATGAAATAACTAGTCCTTGTACACCGATGAAGACATGCAGTCTACTCAGTAACCAGCGAATAACATATCCACCGAATTACTGGCAAACATAGACACATCTGACTTCTGCAATCCTTAACTGATGCAAACGTGCAGTCTACTCAGTAACCAGCGAATAACGTATTCACCATATTCACTGAATTACTGGCACACATAGACACATCAACTTCCACAATCCTTAACTGATGCAAACATGCAGTCTACTCAGTAACCTGCGAATAACATATTCACCGAATTACTGGCAAACATAGACACATCTGACTTCTACAATCTATAACTGATGCAAACATGCAGTCTACTCAGTAACCAGCGAATAACATATTCACTGAATTACTGGCAAACATAGACACATCTGACTTCTACCATCTTTAATTGTTGCAAACATGCAGTCCACTCAATAACCAGCAAATAACATATTCACCTTATTCACTGGATTACTGGCAAACATAGACACATCTGACTTCCATCTTTTCTAGTAATTAAATGCCTTATTTGTTTACTTATTACTATTATTATTTTTCTGTGTGTGATCAAATTTCATATGTAAGATTTGACCCACACTTACATACATACATGGCAGTTAAATAAAAGCTTGTAAAATAATCACCAACATCAGAATTTGTTAACCTTTGAAATTACCTGTTAATGTGTAGCTGTAGTAACAGGATAATTATGCACAATTAAATTATAGACTAAATTAATGAGATCATCTTTGTATATGAAATGTTTTCATGGATACTTTTATCATAGGTACCCAGGTAAGTTACTATAAGTATACAAAATGTTTCTTCCTCAATCGGTCATGGTTAGAAATAAAACCAAATAATATATTCAATGAAACACATCAGTATTGCTGAACAGCCTGAGCCTTTAGGTATATAATGGTTGGTATGGGTATATCCTACAATATATAGATGTTTGTTCTCGGGTCTTGGGTGTTTAATATGTATTTAAGTATGTATCTATATCTATAAAATAATATTTATCCGTTGCTTAGTACCCATAACACAAGCTTTGCTAAGCTTACTTTGGGACTAGGTCAATTGGTGTGAATCGTCCCGTGATATTTATTTTATTTATAGATAATTAACAGATCACGTTTAATATATATATATTTTTTTAATTGTGGTCAAACTTCATTGATAATACTGTAATTACGTTATCGCTGCTTATACACCGTAGACACCGCGGTCTCTTAGATAATCTAAGGCCGCGGTAGGCACAGTATTTTTAGAAAATTTTATTCGTAAAATGAGAGCCATCAAGCGTCGACGCTCAGCATAGTACCTGGGTTCAGATCAGGCCTAGCGGTGGTGGTTCATTAGTAAAACGTTAATGCTAGTAAATATTACAGAATTATCGTGACTTTTAGGGAATAAAACAATATTGTTTGATATAGAAGTAAGTAAGTATCATGATCTCTAAGACATAAAATAATTCGTACCTTTTTCTTCCCTTCCGGTTCATTGCCACTTCTGAATTATTAAAACAACCTTACTCCCTTTCGTTGAATGGTTTATTATGTTCAACAATGGTGCCGCAATATACTATGATAACAATCTGATATCTGTTTTGGAATCACCGATGGCTCATTCATTACAATTTTCCTTTTTAACACCCAAACTTCTATTTTTGCATCATCCTCCTTTTTCAACCAAAAACAATCCCCCCTTCTCTCTTGTTTTTTTTTTATATCATCCGAAGCCAATTCCGGAGTTGCCTTTTAAAAAATCATAACACACAAACAGTTAACTTAAAAATATACAGATTTAATTACTATATGAACCAAGGAATGCTTAGTACACTTCTTCACGTTCAATGATTGTAACTTAAATTATTGACTTTCTCGATAAAAACTATCGGTCTGAACATGGCAACCTGCTGAATCACTTTGTAATCTATCGTAGGTTTTGATTAATTAATTACTTGTTCACGCTACCTACATGTGCTTTTATGGTAATCAACTTTTGCTTGCACACTTTAAACTTAACTTCTTTAAAATTCACCAAAACAGCGTTTTTTTGTAGTGTTTTAAGACCCTAATTAGTCATATAGTAAATAATAATTGTGAACGACATTTCTTCTATTAAACTGTAACTACTTTTGTCCCTCGCTGACGGAAAATACAACAAAAAATAGTTGACCCAGCCTTATGCTCAGTTAGGTTTAATTTACATTTATATTACCGGTGGATGATACATCTATCTAGGTAAATATATTGTGTTACAATCAAAAGCTTAAATAGTCTCATCACCTAATGTTAAGTGAAATATTTTTGCTAAAGTCCAAATTTCTAAAAAAGTCTTAACACGTATTTTTGTGGTTGTATATGTAATAGAAAATAAATTGATGGTACAAGTATAAAGTCGCGGATGTTGATAGCTCCCACAGTTATTAATTACCAGGTAGTTTCTATCAATGTTGAGTTATCTGTCGAAGTTAAGAATCAAGAAAAACACAGGGTAATTATTCAAATTCAAATTTATAAAAGTGTAATGTTACTATGCTTAAATTCTTGTCACTGAATTTGCGTTTTAAATTCACCTGCCATCGAAGAATTGTCTTAAATGTTTCAATAATCATAGAGAACCAGCCTTCATTTTGTTGTTCTTTTATTTCTAGTTCGGTTTACAATAACTTGGTAACTCACCTGCATATTCCCTAGAAACGTTTATTTTAATCGTAGCTGATCAACTGGAGTTTCTGAATGTATTTAATTCATCCTTAAAATAACTTGATGTCGTAATATTTTTACGAATTGCTTAAACGTTTTCGCTTTAGAACATTATTGGACCTTTTGTTATTAGGTAGCCGATAAGGCTTTGTTTGTACATACTGTCTTAATTGAATACAAAAATGCGAACATGTATTCCATCCCAACATGTGACATCTCATTCTGCGCTTCATTATACGTTTCAATATTTTTAAAATATAAATTCAAATAATGAGTTGAATGGCCAGAATCCGATATACTTTTCAGGCTGATGATTGACCTCATCGAATCTAGCAAACAAAAGCGGGGATCAAATCGCTGCATTTCATACAATTTAAGTTATAACACAGAGAATAACTGTGTTGTATTTATTATGGCTTTGACGATGATTATTTGTCCTCGTTGATTATAACCGTGCTTAAAAGTAATTCCGTTCCACACACATCCTCTTTATATCTGGCTAAGATATATAAGTAGTTGAATAAATAAAGTAGTTATATTTAAATCTGCCTCGATGTAGTCGTTGCCAGTTCATGCAACCATTCAGCGGTCAATTGATTGTCTCGTCTGATGATGATTGATGAGCACCCTATTCGAGACACAAATCGCTTTCCGGCTATCATTCAATTACGTTCTACTTTGTATATATTCTCAAGTGACTGAGATTGGCTCAAGTGTGTTTTTTTTCTTCAGA
>NC_133488.1:9842667-9892688 GCF_025370935.1 Choristoneura fumiferana | reverse complement strand
TTGTATTGTGTTTCTTTTCTTTTGTACAAGAAAGAGTTTACATACATACATTAGATCATTATACGCGTACCGATGACAAAAGTTGAAGCATTCAACGCGAACGTATAGCTAAAACACTGAAAACTCTATATAAAACGTTACTTTTTTGATTTTTTGCCAAACCAACGGGAGCTAATCGAAAACTGTAATGAATCAAAGGTGGTTGCGTAGTCCAGACAGCTTTTGCAGCGTTTTTTTTTTGTTCGCCATCTCGTTAGCCGGTTCTAAATTGAAATAATCTAGTTATTTCAACTTTCCTTTCTTTGAAAATGCTTTTGTTTTAACTATGTCAAATGGTTTATTTGTTTTTGTATTCGTGTAGTTAGAAAGACTTGTTTTGTGAAACTTGATAGTCGTGTCCTCTTTGTCAGTTTAAATTTTTTATTCCATTTTTAAACTTATATATTACTCAACAATGTGAACGAAGTGCCCAATTTGCACTGGGTCCATATGGAAACCTCCTTCACCTCTTATAATGAAAGGGGGCACATCTGTGTCATAATGGGTACATTGATGGGTATGCGAGTCCATCACAACGTTTTGAATAGTTAACCACATTCATACTTATTTATTTAATTGTGATTTTTAACACGCTTATATTATTAGCTTTACTTTTAACTTTATAACGGAGTGTTTAAACTTGAGTTTTCATCTACTTCTTATTTTTGTATTGATATGCAACTTCGAAGTAATGCGTAGTTTTGATGACAATACAAGGTGTGGGCCAAAACAAACAACATTTGAAACAACTAAAACATTGGCTATAATGTAACATTTCATATAATTCAAATTACTCAAGAAGTATATATTCAATAGATTATGTTTATTTGCATTGGATTAGGTTAGTTTATGCCATAAAACAATCGCTGAATGTTTTCTTCTCAAACTAATCGAATTTTGCCAAATGTCATAGTTATATCAAATGTCGTCATTACCTACTCACCCGAAAATACAAAAACATGGTACAAAATCACGAAAGTAGGTAAAGGTACCTAAGGGAGTTGTCTAAGAAGACAACTTAGTCTTTTGATGTAGAGCATTATTGTTTAGTTTAAGGTATAAAAAATAGGTCGATATTTTTGAAGATCATTAGTTACCTACTCGTATATGTGTAACCTATTTAAGTGTAAAGATTTTTAGCATATATCCGGCCCGTAAACCAAAAACATCAATATCTAATATAATCCCCGCCATTGAGTAAAATTCTTTCCTTCCATCAATACGTCAATAAAATCAACTGTCAATTCGTCAAATAAAAATTACCGTATTATATTATTCCGACAGCAAACTCAAAGGAACGCCAAGTTTTCCTCTTAATTCCATCTCGGCACGGCAACAGGGAAGGGAATCGATTTAATACGTCTTTCCATTTATCTACTTGCAAATTGGAGTGGGTCGGAGGCTGTCAGTCGCTCTGTGCGGTTGTCGCGGCCCACAAAAGGACACGGCGCGGCGCGAGCGCCTCTTTTTGCGCTCAACCTCCTTTGAATACATGTAGATGGCAGATTGTAAATTAACGTCTTTAACTAGATTAGATCTTTTAATTCACTTCGGAGTGTGCGTGTGTAAAAATGTTTGAAGCATTCGTAAGTAGATACTAGGGCTAGATCCAAATGGTGTTCGAGCAATGCAAGGGTTTCTAAGTACTAAAAATCACATAAGAAGAACTTGACTGATTGACTAATTGACTGACTTAAATTTTAACTCTTAAACCGGTGACCAGAGCTGAAATGTTGAATGCACAATCATAACTACTAAAGCTACGTAAGTACATTAATTTAGCATTCATAGGTTTTTTTTATATTATTAACCCATTAAGGCTTGAAAAAACAAATGGCAATTTGGCGCAAATATTTTGAAAATGAGAATGAAAGTGTCTATTTTCATACATGAAGTAGCGGGCAAAAGCCATTGTATAACTATGAATTGCGGAGTTAGAGAACTCCGCAATGGCTCTTAAACCGGCCTCACTATTATCAACGATATCTAGTACAACCTGTATTTTTACATGCATTATGTAATTAAGAAAGCTCATATTTATCTTAATAAATCTATATAAATAAACACAATACCCTCATTCACGGTGCGTCATCGGGTTATAAAAGAGAAGGCCTAATTGACTGATTAATGAACACCCAGTACAAACTGTTGGACCTAGAACACCGAAATTACGACGAGTTTCAAAGGCGGGAAACAAGAACGGTTTTGCAAAATTTCCTAGGGATTTGAACGTCCAGAAACACGGAAAATCCACGAGAGCAAGATATAGTTTGCGCAGATTATGCTTTATACTTTAGAAAAAAAAATATCCCTTGAAATATAAAAAAACCTGTTACCATATCAGAGGACTTTATTAAAATACTTTAATAAAATTAAATAATTATATATGCCTTATTCAAGTCTTGATTTTATAATCGCCTTCTACTTTCATTTTTGATAAATTACCAATATTACTAATTGGTAAGAATTCGTATGAAATAATAACAATCAGTAGTAATACTGTGAAACTAACATCTATATTCTGAAACGCTTGTGCACAGCTATGGGACTGTACAGGCTGGGATGATGGTAATGGTTATGACTGGCGAAAAGACACAATACATGTTGTGGTCTATGTCCGCACAGATACCATGCAAATTCCAACAAAAGTCAACACGTATCGATTGAGAGGATGACAGATCTGATTTACTTGACTGAAAATTACTCAGCTTACAGCAGGCTTATCTGGCGTTCGCCTTCCTCGTTGTCACATTTAAGTTGAGAATAACCCCGATTAATCCCCCCCACGTCCCTATTTTCTTCGTGTTTAAAACTGACGCACCCGTTACTCGGGTTTTCCTCTTCTCACACTTTTTGTGGGCTTTCTTGTGACACTTCATTTATAATTCTGCTTAATCCAGTGAGTGAGTTCTTACCGAATGAATTTGTAATGTAAAGATTAATGATGTAGGCACCCATGCTAGGAATTCTTTCATTCAAAGTGTTCCACGGCAGCTATTTTATCGTATTTATCAAGCCAACTGCTCTTTTGTGCGACGAGTCAAAGGTTTACGAGTAGAAACGGGAACTTACCTTATTTTTACCAAGCCACGACGCGTTATGTAGCATTACACGATTTGTTTAGATTTTTCGTATCCTCAATATTTAACGCAGTAGTAAATTATTATCAACTAAGGGACTAATAGATATTTACAAGAAACAAATTAAAACTATTTAAGTCGACACTTATGAAAATATAAACATGAATTTGAAAAACAAAAGAGATTACTTCGGTTAATTTAGAAAAAATAATGTTGCTTTTATTGGTTACTTGGAGTCTTTTTGTATTTTTTATTTCAATCAAATTTGTTACTTTTACGGGTATCCCGTGAAACCATATCGAAATACAAACTGAGACATGGATGCACAGAAAAACCAGAATAAAGAGACCAGCGCTGGGATCGAACCCAGGTCCTCAGCAATCCGTGCTGCGTGCTATAAACACAGCACATTATATCACGCAGCACGGATTGCTGAGGACCTGGGTTCGATTCCAGCGCTGGTCTCTTTTTCTGGTTTTTCTGTGCATCCATGTCTCAGTTTGTATTTTCGATATAATGTTGCTTTGTCTATTTGTAGAGCAATTTTACAATGTCGAGTAAAAAGGCAGTTTTATCTAAATGATGTCAACCATTATACGGTAAGTAAAAAATGATAAAAATGAACTGATTGTTAATTTTAATTAACGCAGCAAAATTTTGCAAATGTGAACGTGAGTCTGAACTATAATAAAATGTTGGCAGCGCAGAAACGTGATGATTGAAAAGATAAACACGGCAAAAATGTACTGATCCGCATGCTTATTGAAATGTTATGTGAAGACTCGAACGTTGGTAAATTTAATTGTCGAAGTTTGAATTGAAAAAGTTGTGGCGGTCGCGTAATTCTACAAAACGAGGTTCCGTGCTCGCGGCGATATTATTGGATATTATGTTTGTTTTGAGCAATTTGGTTAATGTAACTGTTGTCTGGTACGTTACAGATTTATGGGCCAAATTTTCGGCAACCGCATACACGTAGGTGGAAATTATATCCTTAACTTTTATTGTTGCACGCAAAGTGGATTTGGAGCCTTGTTACACCCTTTCGTGTACAAGAAACTGAAATTAATTAAAGTTCCCGCGTGAAGTAATGCTGGGTCCGGAAATCCAATTGTAGAATTAAATTGAGAGAAGAATGAAAAATTTTCGTTTTCGTTTATACATGCTAACAGATTTCAAACGAAGTGCACACGAAGCGAACGAAGTACGGAAAAACTATCCATTTTATTGGCTCAATCCTTTATTATGGAGTAAAATTCGTGTTGGATCTGTTATTTTGCTCGTTACTATTGATCAAAGTAAACATTTTTGAAGTTGTCAAATACAATTGTACTCTAAATATTTCTCGCGGTTTTAGAATCAGCTCCTGCTACGTATATTCGTTGGAGTATAAACGACGATTTACAATAAATGGCCAATGGTAGGTTGAAAGTAAAAGAACTTTCTTGTTGGATGATTTATTACAACGACTTTCAATAATCCGGGCCCATTGCCTTCAGTAGAGCAAAATTTCAATGAAATTGGAAAAGATTTATTACGAACGAGAATGATAGAGAGTGAGAAAAGGCCCCTTCTTAAACTTTCTCCGCCGGAGGGTAACTACTGTGCCTAGTTACAAGTACTTAGATTATAATCTACAGTGAAGCCTTTGATACAGAAGTGGATGATTGAAACCGTTCAGTCACGACTGGAAATCTGGATTTCAATAATGAAACAAAATTGAAACTGGTATTTTTGAAGATGAAATGAAGAAAACTGGCCTCATCAAGATAACAACGCATTTTAGTTGATATGTAACGAAAGAAAAAACATGTATTGCCCAGTAAGAAGGGACATGTTCAATTGATGTGTGACAAAAGGCTGAGGCTAAGCACGGGCGGTGAGGGCCATGCTTCACCGCACATGCTGATAATGTGCGCGTGGGTATGATAATTAATAAAATAAATAAATATCACGGGACAATTCACACCAATTGACCTAGACCCAAAGTAAGCTTTTTTTTATTAAATCATGAAATTTGATTTTATCTACTTTCCACTATATATTTTTTTTGAAATTTGTTATACACGTGCAGGGTAGATGACACTACAAGTACGAGTAAAATGAAAAAATGAAATAGCATAAAAAAAACTTTTCACGAAAAATGCATACTGAATTCGTTTTAAAAATACCTTTTTTTCCGAGAAATTCAACAAACACCAATATCATATTTGCTAAATACAACTCGAGCTGAATAAACTGGTAATTTCATGAGTCATTCAACCCCGAGCAGCAGGTGCAAAGTAAATTACAGTCTCCAGGGTTAATTTACACTTAGTTATCAACTTTGTACGACAGTGTTTTTTGGCCTGGAGGGCTACTACGAAATTGAAAAATCGAAGTTCGTATCGTACCCTCCCTCTCACTCTCGTATTAAATAATATTACCATCAGCAGGCCGGCAAGATACGAAGTTCGAATTTTGCACTTTGTAGTATAAAGCCGGAATCCTGCCACTGATCGATTTTTAACCCCCGACGCAAAAAGAGGGGTGTTATAAGTTTGACTGCTATGTGTGTCTGTGTGTGTGTGTGTGTGTGTGTGTGTGTGTGTGTGTGTGTGTGTCTGTTTGTCTGTCTGTGGCACCGGAGCTCCTAAACGAGTGGACCAATTTAAATGCGGTTTTTTTTAATAGAAAGCTGGTTTTCTAGCGATGGTTCTTAGACATGTTTTATCAAAATCGGTTCAGCCGTTTTTGAGATAATAAACTTTGAAGTGACAAATTCGGGGTTTTTTCAACTTTTTGTTGGTTAGGTTATACAGAAATTCACTAGAAAAAAAGAAGAAAATGAAAATGCTTTCTAGAGCATCTCACACGTAAACTTAATAGTACATTGTGTTTTAAGGGTAGTAAATAAGGAATTACGAACTATACGAACGAGAGTCTATTAGAAGCCCGAAGTCTAAGAAGGGCTTTAATGAGTCGATGTTCATAATTCTCTTGTAGTACTAGTTTTTCATCATTTTTCAGAATGTTTTTTACACTTTTGTTTTTAGATTATGCATGCCAATTATTATTTTTTACGTTTAAACTTTCACAATTGTCATGTCTATGCCAAGTGTCGAAGTTTTGAACCATAAGTACTTACAACTGACAATGAACCTTAGGATGATAAAGGAAATACAAATCATGAGTGTAGAGTTAGAAATGAAGTAGAATTACTGACTTAGCAAAACACACGAATATCTTTTAAAATAATGATGGTACTAAAAAAAATATGCAATCAACTTCAAATTAAAAAATATTTTTGGAGTGTCTGAGGTTTCAGTTATTTAATCAACACCTTGTATAGTCAATATTTGCAATCCTATATTCAAAAATCTCATGAGTGGTAGTAGCTATAAGCCAATTATTATTAGAATTAGGTAAATTGTACATCTTTGTACATTCTCGAGTAACAAAAACGGAGCATTCACAAGCCACAGCCAAACAATACAGCTTTGAACAACGTTTTCATGTACATGGTGTCCATTACTCGAACAATCCAACTGCGGTCGAATTTAATCCGTTTAACTGGATAACGCTCGCAAAGTTATCTCTCCGATGAATATGTGTGTAAAATCAGCCCAGCACGGCTACCACAAAACTCGAAACTCAAAGTTCATGTCGTGCGGTCCCTCTAACACTTACACTATTTAATACGAGAGCGAGAGGGACCGCACGACACGAACTTCGAGTTTCGTAGTAGCCCTACAGGCTTAATGAGTCCCAAATAGCGTAACACGCTCGCTGTGGTCACTTATTTACATACAGAATAAGCTCTTTTTATTTAATGAACAAAAATATTTTATTTGCTCACCCGCGAGCTAAGTTTATGAAAAATATGCGTGTTCATGCAGTTCCTCCACCTCCACACTGTAAGAACATACACAAATCACACAAACCCATCTATCACCTCCACCACACTGAACTGACGCGTTTCGAACTCAATCACACAGAGCTCATCTTCAGAGCAACACAACCGTACACCATGCTACCAGATGCTAGACATTAATAGGTGTTAGATATTTTGGATAAACTTTAGCTATAATAAGGTCGCGGGTGAGCAAAGAAATTCTCTTAGTTCATTGATAAGTATGGACCTCCGCAAAGTAACGCCTGATTCAATAAATTAAATTACTCTTTCTTTTTATTTTTTTAGTTTTCAACGATAATTTTATTCTGAGTGCGGTTGATTTGATTAACACAACAACCGCATTGTTTTGAGTTGCAATCAGCTTCACATTATTTTTAATTGAAATTGGGACGTGAAAATAAATGTTTTATAGTTTTATCTTCACTACACATCACAAAATCTATCTTCGGCCTCTTTTGCACTTACCATCAAGTAAATAAAGGTCAATCGCTGGTTTGTTTTTAATCACAAATATCCGAGGCCTTATTCTATGAAGCACTCGGAATCACGATAGTTTTGACCACGCTCTCCAGCACCACCATTCTGAAATGTGGGATGACGCGGGAAACTGGAACTAGGCAATTAAAGTCACTTAAACCGGTATAAATTCTTCCGCGGATTTAAAAAAACCAAAGGGCGTTTCAATTATTTTTTGTAAGAGGAACAAATCATTTCTAGTTCATTTATTTAGGACGAAGTTAAACAGAGCCTGGGTATCTCTATCTGGGACGTTCACGTAGAAATTTCAATTTCCGGCCTTTCGTTATAACGCCCAAACGTTATAGCTTCTTGTTATAATGTTCGCCTAATGATTTCTGATAAAATTATGTAAGTTATAGTAGGTGGTACGTAATATATTTTAAAAAACCGGCCAAGAGCATGTCGGACATGCCCGAAATAAGGTTCCGTACGAGTCCGTTCTCAGTGGCCAGTACGCAACCACGTATTTAAAAAGTCAAATCGTAATCCTCGTCATGTCCGACCTGCTGCCATACGATGCTGTGGCGTTTTTTCATACTTAAAATAATTAAAGCATTTTGTGCATATTATGCGTTTAAAAAAAACCGGCCAAGAGCGTGTCGGAGACGCCCAAAATAGGGTTCCGTAGCCATAACGAAAAAATTAAGTAACATTT
The DNA here is from genome assembly GCF_025370935.1 of Choristoneura fumiferana. Classification (NCBI taxonomy): domain Eukaryota; kingdom Metazoa; phylum Arthropoda; class Insecta; order Lepidoptera; family Tortricidae; genus Choristoneura; species Choristoneura fumiferana. The sequence continues at coordinate 9,884,500 of NC_133488.1, read as the reverse complement.
TTCTAAGGATTTTTATACGGAATCTTCCAAGTTTAGATATATTTTATACCTTAGGCTGCTACTTACTCTTAAACTGCTAATTATTCTCAAGCAAACTCAACCGTTATAGTTTTCCTTGTAAGTTTGATATACTTACTACCATACAGATTTTTTTCAAATTTTTCCACCCACCGGTTTAGATTGTAGAGGGGGGGGCACGATTTTAATGAAAATTTGCACTTTAAAGTTGAATATTTTGCTAACAAATCACCGAATCGAAAAATCGTTTTAGCAACCCCCTAATGGTTTTAAAATACCTATCCAACGATACACTAGAAGGTTGGAAGAGAAAAAAAAATCACCCCCACTTTACGTCTATGGGTATATATTTTTTGAATCTATATATATATATTCGTGCAAAATTACAGCTTTTTAGCATTGATAGGCCCTGAGAAAAGCCGCGGACAGACAGACAGACAGACACACAGACGTGGCGAAATTATAAGGATTCCGTTTTTGCCATTAAGGCTACGGAACCCTAAAAATAACTAAAAGACTTCTTGCCAGACTTCATTAAAATTGAGAGATATTAATTTAATTTACTGTATTTTGCCCCATGGAAATTTTATATCAAACTATTACAGAAATCGATGGCCACTACGTAAATCATCTAAAGTCAAAAATGACGTTTTTTTATTATTTTCGATCATTTACGTAGGGTAGCTACGTCGAAATGTGTATCCCTCGATTTAACTTTGAGCTAGTTTTTTTTCTTTCATTTAATTATAGCATTTTCTGAACTTACGAAATTATACTAAATTAACCAATCATATCAGTTAACCCTTATACTAACCCCCGACGCAAAAAGAGGGGTGTTATAAGTATGGCCGCTATGTGCACCGTAGCTCTGAATCGGGTGAACCGATTTGAATGCGGTTTCTTTATTTGAAAGCAGGTTTTCTAGTGATGGTTCTTAGGCATGTTTTATCAAAATCGGTTCAGCAGTTTTTGAGATATTAAACTTTGAAATGACAATGTCTGGAGTTTTCTAACTTTTTGTTGGTTAAGTTATCTTACTACTATACGAGTATAATACAACCATACGTCCAGAGTTTGTATTGTGTAAGGCGCTGACGTATGCATGCCGTGTGACAAAAGGGAGTGGTAAAAACGTTTGTACTTACACGGTATAAGCTGAGGGTAGAATAAGTTTTTGGTAAAAAAATCATTTTTAGTACAAGCTTTTTATGCTGACTGTACTCTTTGTCGATTTTACTTGCACTGTCACCCAAACTACATTTGCATACCAAATTTCAAGTCGATGCCATTAAAGATGCGTTAAATAGTTCCGTCCTGTGGAGACGATCCTGGTCGGACTACCAGGATGTCACCAGTAGATTATTGTATTGTCACGCAATTTACATAAGTATGCCAAATTTCAAGTCAATCCGCCTGGAAGTTAGTCGAATTTAACTTGCAAGATTTGACTACAGATAGACAGACAGACAACGGGACAGGTGAAACTAAATAAAAGCTTGTAAAAGATGGTGAATGCGATCGCGAGTGCCAGAGGGTCTACTCCGAAATTCGATAATTGAAGTTCGTATCGTACCGTCCCTCTCATTCCCACATTAAATAGTATAAGCGTCAGAGGGATGGAACAAGATGGAACGACACGAACTCTGATTTTCAAATTTCGTAGTAGCCTCGCTGAGCTCCAGCTACTTCTGTGTGGTACAAATTTATTCCCATGCTGAAAATCTATTCCTCACTTCCACGTACCTAAATCAAAATGTCACTCAAGGTGTACTGCCTTTTCGGCGAAATATTTTTCGTCAAATTTCACTTAGCAACCAACCTTTCGCCGAAGTTTCATTTGGCAAACCAATCCTTGGCATAACTTTGCTTCACATTTTTCTTATTTCGCAACATTTTTATATTGCAAAATTTTACTTCATCACACTGTTATGTGGCAAACAATTATGTAGCAAATGATTGGCTAAGGCAAATAACAAATAGTCAAATAACATTTAGCCAATTTTTACACATAAGGTAGGTATATCAGTCATGATATATAATAAAAAGAATAAATGTTAAATTATGTGGCGGTGAGCGAGCGAAGCGAGCGAGCAAGACGAGACTAGGCAGAAGCGACTTGGATAGGTTAGGTTCAGAAGGCTAAGGCGGGAGCGAAGCGTAGCGTAGCTTCCGCTTTAGCCTTCGATGTTAGGTTTTTTTTTTAACAGAACGGAAAAAAATAATTGGCTTGCTTGCTTGTTTGCTTGCTAAATGAAGGAATGCCAATCAACGCATTTGACGAAAACACAAATGACATCTTAAAAAAATCCCAGGTAATAATTTGCATAATAATAATTTATCAAATCATTAGTTGGGAAATGATATCAGTGCGAAATGTTGAGTTGGGAAATGAAATTTTGCCTAAATAAAAATATGAGATAAATAGTTTGGGAGTTAATAATTTGCTAAATAATTTTCGCCAAATCATTAGTAAACCTTAACTCAACTGTAACAAACAACACAAAAGCTAACACGTGTTAAACTATAAACGATTTCATTCTCAAAGTTACAATAAGCGTAATAACCGTTCCTAAACAAAACATATGACGAATGTACAGTCAACCAATAGGGGTGTTGACACCACTAAAAATAATTCGAAGACACAACTCCAGTAAAAAAAGGCTTCATTTTAGCCTTGAAAACCAGATTAATTTTCAATTAAATGCAAAATTAGATTTTTTGTTGCTTAAAAACAAATAAATAGTTAGTTTATTGAGTTGGCGAACAAGTGACGTCTTAAGTTGCTATTTCCATTAAAACTATGGGAGAATAGTGTTTTGACAGCTCATAAAAATTGGTCAGTTGATTAGTGGAGTCAACATCCCTATTTGTTTCGTAGGTCACCAGAACCATGATGTCATTATGATTTATACGTCATTCGATAAGCATTTTCATAGATGAATAGATACCTTGGTGGCCCGCCAGAAATCGAATTAGTTAACTGAACTTACTAACTCACGAAGATTGTAAGAATCCTAAATTACCTACCCACATTATTATTTTAGAATTATTATGCAAAAAACTATCTTCCTATAACTTGTAAATGTGAGCACGCAAAAAGTATGGATACAACTGTAATTTTAAAAAATATATAAATGTATGTCGTGCTATAAGAGCTACGTCAATGTACAATTTTTTCTTGCGCTTAAAAGAAAATCTCGAAACGCAACCGTTCCCTTTTGTACCGCTAGGAGCTCCCATTAAACTTACGCCTTAAGCGCCTGCAGCGAGATTACATGTTACTTTAAAATGAGTCTGCACTTCGCTTGGAACTAAACGACTAGTTGGTCCGAAAGGATCTTGTTTCATAAAGTCCGACCAAGAGCGAGTTGGTCAGTACTGAGAGATCCATAAAAATGTATTTCGAAGATGTTATTATTATGAAAACTTATTTTTTGGGATCAGGGATAATCGGAATCTTCCTTTACCTTTAATTCTGTATCAACGGGAAGTAGAAACTTTATAATTCCAATGTTTTTATTGACACCATTTTCAAAGCTAATACTATAAAGAGAAAATAGTAGGCTTTTTTTTTTGTAATGGATATATTCAAATACTACTCGCATCACAACACTGTTAATAACTATAGGTAATTCAATAACTATATAGTATCAACGAGTAAGGTTGACTCAGTGGATGCCCTACGTTGGCTATCGGTGTCGCGGCAGACCAAGACAAAGATGGCAGGAGAACCAGCGCGTTCGACTTGACGAGACATAAATGCAGACAGGGGAAGTTGGAAATCCATGGGAGAGGCCTTTGCCCAACAGTGGGGCATTATCACAGGCAAAAAAAGGTAGTTTTTTATCCCGGGAGTATCTATCCAAAATTCTACAAGATGCGCACGAAATTATGGCCAATAGCTCTATGAATAAAAACATAGATAAATTACTCAAAATTCTGATAACCTCATCGTTTGATCGCAAAAATACGCCCTATTATACCTCTTCAGATAACAATTTATCCAAATCACTTAGTCACAAGACTAGAGGCATATATCAAGCGGCATTAAACCGTTACTGGAGCCTACTTATCAGGTGTATCGCTTGCTAATGATGCGATCTCCCGGCTAATCTGCTTGCTGCCAGATTGACGGCATAGATAGTGCAAATAGACGGTTCATTTTGTACTAGGTACTTAAGCTGCTGTAAAAATAAAGGTGCTCTGTACTTAATTTTTAAGTACATAAGCGAGTAATGTTTATTTATTTGTTTTAGACATTAATTTATTATTTTTGCCGGAATGGCTGTAACGCCAAAAAGCTGACAAACTAGTAATAAAAATTGTTTTCATGGCGACAGACATCTAAATGTAAAAGTGATTAAACATTATGGAACTTTATGAACATTTTTAAGTGTAGCCCTGGTCTTCATTGCTATTACCGTCTTGCGAAATCTGAGAAAGATTTTTGGAGTCTACAGCCAACAACAAGATGGTGGGTGACCTTGGTGGCTTGACCGCTGGCTCGATCTAGGGATCTAGAGCATGAATACCGGTATTCGATAATATCGAAAAACCGGAATATCGGACCAAAATTCCGATATTAACACAACCGATATTGAAATCGTATAATACCGGTATTTCGATATTTTCGATATTAATCTCTAAATAATATTTATTTGGTTTTTTAATAGAGTATTGTACTCTCAACACTCTCAAAAGTCACAAATTAATTACTTATTTTATTAATAGAATTATTTAAAGTAAATTAAATTAGAATCTACGATTTATAAAGATTACCAACGATACCTTGATAGGTACCTATGACAAAACCGCGTGTCATCACGTGCCGTGTCTTACTTAATATCTGCACCTGGCCATATAGTAAATGCATGGGATTTATTAGTACTACTGACAAGGGTCAGGTGGCGTAGCATGGCGTCGTGTTTTAGAAGTGTGTTCCTACCTATCTACCGTGAACCTGCGACTAACCAGGTCATCCATCCGTCCGTCTCGTTGGTGGACGTCCTACGCTTTGCTTGCTGATCCGCAGTTCTACATCGAGAATCTTTCGGCCCCAACGGACATCTTTTCTCCGTACTATACTCCATTGCCACTTCAAAGAGTTAATTCGCTTGGCTATGTCGGCAGGCCCCTCTTCCCCACTGGGCACACTGGGCAAGCGCCCAGGGCCCCGCGATGGTTTGGGCCCCCTAGTCTCTCCTCCATTACCAAACGATAACCTAGCTACTCTACTCTCGCCTGAAAATCAGGCTTACCGAATGCAGCATGTTGTGCCCAGGGCCTCTAATAGGTGAAAGAGGGCCCTGTACTCAATACAGTGTACTGTATGTCGGTGACCCTTGTTCTTCTACGTGTCTCCGCATTTCTGATTCGATCCCGTAGAGAAACCCCAAGCATAGCTCTTTCCATAGTTCTCTGAGCAACTCTGAGCCCATTTCAACATATGGCCTACGTATGGTAAATCACCACGTCTCGGATATATACGAGTATGTCATCATCATCACTGGTAACACACATTGGTTAAAGACTTTCGTCTTAAGGTACTAAGGAATTTTGGACGAAAAGTCATTGCCGTGTTTCCCAAACGCTGCCCATCTGAGTTGGATTTGACGATTGACCTTCTTCTCGAAGTTGGACCTACCTAATTGCGGTTTGTCCCAGGTATACATACGCGTCAACAACTTCAAGAATCTAATTCTCAACCAACACACCACACGACACCACATGTACATTGGACATGACCTTCGTCTTGTCCATGTTTATTTTGAGGCCTAGGTACCCGTTGGAAGACTCGATTGAGGCCTTCGAGCATCGTACATAGTTCTTCCATCGACATTGCCATAACCACGATATCATCGGCAAACCGAAGTTGAGTGACATACTCGTATTATTCGCCGTTCATATTAATGCCTTGTCCTTTCCATTCCAGAAGTTTGAAGGCGTCTTCTAAAGCGGCAGCATACAGCAGGGCTACTACGAAACTCGAAATTTGAAGGTCGTGCGGTTTCTCTCGCTCTCGTATTAAATAGTATAAGTGTCAGAGGGACCGCACGACACGAACTTCGAGTTTCGAGTTTCGTAGTAGCTTTGCAGTTACGGAGATATGCCATCTTCTTGGCTTACGCCTCTTTTCAAGGGAATCGCCTTCGAAGTCTGTTCCTGTATCTACTCGGACTGACATAGTGGCGATTTTATACAGACACTTCAACACTTCGATATACCGATAGTCAATACGGCATCGCTGGAGAGCCTCAAGCACCGCCAACGTTTCGACCGAATCAATAAACATTAGTTTATCGGAGTGATACATTTTTGATTGTTAAGCCTTTAAAACGAATAAAGTTTAAGACATATCCTACTAATATTATAAATGTGAAAGTTTGTGAGTGAGTGAGTATGTGAGTGAGTGAGTGAGTGAGTGAGTATGTTTGTTACTTTTTCACGCCGAAACGGCTGGACGGATTTGGATGAAATTTGGCGAAAAGTTAGTTTATAACCGGGATTAAAACATAGGATACTTTTTATCCCGGTATTCCACGGGATAGGGATAAAATCTCGAAATAACAACCTCTGGGCTTAGTCATGAAATTTGATATGTAGGTAGTTGGACGTTTGGAATAACAGATAGGTGACTTTTTGACCTGATATTCCCACGGGATAACTAGGGATAAAATCTTGAAATAACAACCGCAGGGCTTAGAGCCATGAAATTTAGTATGTAGGTAGCTGGACCTCTGGAATAACACATAGGCTACTTTTTATCCCGATATTCCCCCGGGATGGGGATATAATCTTGAAATAATAACCGCTGGGCTTAGAGTCATGAAATTTAGTATGTAGGTAACTGGACGTCTGGAATAACACGTAAGGGACTTTTTGACTCGATATTCCCACGGGATACCCAGGGTTAAAATCTCGAAATAACAACCACTGGGTTTAGAGCCATGAATTTGGTATGTAGGTAGCTGGACCTCTGGAATAACACATAGGCTATTTTTTACCCCGATATTCCCACGGGATAGGGATAAAATCTTGAAATAATAACCGCTGGGCTTAGAGTCATGAAATTTAGTATGTAGGTAGCTAGACGTCTGGAATAACACATAAGCGACTTTTTGACCCGATATTCCCACGGGATACCTAGGGATAAAATCTCGAAATAACAACCACTGGGCTTAGAGCCATGAAATTTGGTATATAGGTAGCTGGACCTCTGGAATAACACATAATCTACCCCGATATTCCCACGGGATAGGGATAAAATCTTAAAATATTAACCGCTGAGCTTAGAGTCATGACATTTGGTATGTAGGAAGCTGGATGTCTAGAAAAACACAAAGACGACTTTTTGACCCGATATTACCACGGGATACCTAGGAATAAAATGTCGAAATAACAACCGCTAGGCTTAGAGGCATGAAATTTGGATGTAGGTAGCCGTATGTCTGGAATAACACATAAGTACGCTACTTTTTATCCCGATATTCCCACGGTATAGTTTTGTAACTAAGGGACCCCATACGTCCCTGTATTATTATTATTTCGTATTTTTTTCTTTAACTGTATACAATACAATACAATAACTCTTTATTGCACACCAATACAGTAAACAGTACAGAAAACACAAGTATATACATAGAGATTTTCTAAGGTAAGCAATAGGCGGCCTTATCGCTTCAGAGCGATGTCTTCCAGGCAACCTTTACAATGGACAGAAATAAGGAATACATTTTAGCAGGTGGTGCAATTTACAGTAGATTAGAGCTGTATCAAAAATACATAAAACTAACACATACAATACACATACACAACAAATCTAAACAGATAGATAGGTAGATAGATACCATAACAACACATAAATAAGCTAACTATAACATTCATACGCAAGATGACAGGTAGTGCTCAGGTATAATGTAGTTTTTAAGTATTTTATTTGTAATTATTTTATTTTGAAAAAATGACTTTCTGCCAAGTTTCTTGCGGCGCATTCTTCTTGGCAATGATGGTCTTTCCGAAAGCGCTGGTAGTATAAAAAATGACGTGTAAAAGTGCCCATTGCGGCCTCATCATCATCATCATCATCAGCCCGAAGACGTCCACTGCTGGACAAAGGCCTCCCCCTTAGAACGCCACAATGAACGACAACTTGCCACTTGCATCCATTGCGGCCTATTTACTGAGTAAATGATTTGGATTTGAATTTTGCATTTGAATTTGGATAGGGAAAAATTTTGAAACTTCAGCACTGGGTTTAGAGTCTTGAATTTTGTACAGTTATTCACAACACAACCTCAATGAAGACCACGATATAAATATTGGAAATTTCCAGGGGAATTTTGTAAAATCCCGAAAATTTCAATTGCAGCTACCACACCGAATAGTTTACGCGTGCGAAGCCGCGGGTAAAAGCTAGTTTGAAATAATCTTAGCTACTTAAGATTGTCGGTACCGGAAAGTTTTGTTGCGGGAAAATCATTTATTTTACTTTAATAATACGAATATCGAAAAAATATCGAAATACCGGAAAACCGGTATTTGAATTTTCGGTATCGAAAAAATACCGGTATTGGAAAAAAGGTCCGATATTAGATGCTCTAAGGGGATCCCCACTGCGAGTGACCAGCGTAAATCTGCCAGCAAATGTTTATATAAAAGTAAGAACCATAATGCGCCGTTTTTGCGTAGCCAACCCCGGTTCAAATTAGTTATAGTGAAAATATTGAATAAAAACTCTCCATTTTCTGTTAATAAACTGCTATGTGGTTTAAGTAGTGGAGAAATATTTAACAGTGCGCATAAATACGCAGAAGAAAAGAAGTAAAACCAGTGCTACCACGGCTAAAACTTTACTTTTAAGGTTTTGTAACGTCTGCCACAATTATTCTATGTGGAGGGTAGAGCACTTTTTCTCGTTAATCCCTTCATTAGAGCATGTCCGGGGCTGTGCAAACAGGCCGGCTTTATCTCGTGTGTCTACAACATTAAAGTTTACAATTAATTTGCTTGTTTACGAAGCGATTCCAATTTCCTCGTATTTCTAGAATAGAAGATATTTGTAATTAAACGATCGGGACCGCATATCGCTACGCGCTACAATCGTGGTAACTTAGCAGTAGCAGTGTTTTCCGCTTTGTAGAGAAAACTGCCTACGAATAGAGAATCTGAGTGTCGGCTTCTTGCCACTGAATGTGCTTATAAGTACTGGAACATTAAGAATTCTATGCGATGTATCTACATCTTTTTATTAAACGGACTGGTTGCTGTTAGCCTCAGGCTTTAACAGCTTACCGGAAAGAGGGCGAACTGACAGATGGGCAGTTCGGCAAGGGGGCAGCTTTTTGCTATGATCTGTTCATTTGTCGAACAATACAATAATCTTGTAGTGGTTATTATTATTACAGTAATATCTAAAAATTTCACAAATATATCAACGAATTAAATAACAGACGAAGTATAATTTAAATATGTCAAATCGCGTAATACTAAAAAGCAAATACGCCAAACGCAATTATTTTGTAATATTTGCTTAGACGAGAATAAAATGTCCTATCCTTTTTACAAGCTTTTATTTAGTTTCATCTGTCCCGTTGTCGGTTTGTCTGTCTATCTGTATTCAAATCTTGCAAGTTAAATTTGACCAACTTTCAGGCAGATTGACTTGAAATTTGGCATACCGGCTGGCATGACAATACAATAATCTTGTAGTGACATTCTGGTAGTCCGGCTAGGATCGGCTTCGCAGGATGGAACTCTTCATCGGTTAGTGGCATCGACTTCAAATTTGGTATGCAAATATCGATGGTGGAAGTCTCAATTGACGTAAGGGACAAAATGCTACTTTTCAGGAGAGCGAAAAAGAAGTTTTTGGTAATTTTCAAACCCTCACAGCATTGTTAATGTTTAACTTAGCAGGACGTTATAATTACGTAAAATCTTGAATTTTCTTGCTTTTCAACGTGAAACTATAGACATGTTCGTAAAAAGCTTAATAAGAAAAATAGCTGTCCCTTACGCCCGTGACATACGGGTGTCATAGCCCCTTACACCCATAAACCGTAAATAAATAAATAATGTAGTAACCGATTTTTGGTCTTATAGGACATTTTATATTTTATTTGCTACATATTTGGACGTAAGTTCCTGTAGAAAAATTAAAAAAATAGTGAATTAACTCAAAGAACCACTTTAATTATTTAAAATAACGCGCAAAAGCCATAATTTTGCACGTCCCCTTAAAAAATATGTAATTTGTAACATTTTCTTTAAATGGACATTATAACTTAAAAGTTAAATAAAACTAATAAATTTTATAACGTTTTAAACTTTCGTGATTCTCACTCATAGTCAAAATGGCACCAATGGGACTTATCACGCTAACACACACGAGTAATATTTATCTTGACGTTTCGGCAACATTGCAGTGGCCGTGGTCACGAGTGGACTGAAGTGTGGGGTGTCAAGTCTGCCTAGCAGCGCGAGTCCTTCGAACTACCCGCACTTGATCACTAATAGTACCAGCACTCGTATCACGAACTACCCGCAATTGGTGATTTTTATTTGTCACCCCATCACACCGACTCACAACAGTCATCCCGACGTCGACACTTATTAATAACAGGATTCCACGAAGATAAAAGCTTATATCCATCGTCCCGGTTGACATTTTTATGCTTTTTTATTTCAACTGCTTCACGTACCATTCTTGAGTAGAAATGACGTTCCGTGGACAGAATTTTGGAATTGTGAAGCTCAATCCAGTGGTTTGGTCCTGACTCCAACAAATGCTCGGCTATGGCTGACTTGTTTGTTTATAGCTGAGAGGGTCAAGAAGATATTGCAGCTGTTAAAAATTGCCAAGTAAATAAGTTTTTATCCCGGAAAATAGCATAGTTCCGGGGGGTAGCGATAAACGAACTGATGATGTTGTTGATGACGATGATGATGAAATGATTTTCACTACCACCACTGGCGTACTAACTCTGCTTGCTTGCATTATTGCTTACATGCTTGCTTGCTTGCTTGCATGCTTGCTTGCATGTTTGATTGCATGCTTGCTTGCACTATTTCTTGCACATTTGGGAGTATTCTTGCTTGATTTGTTGTTTGCATGCATGCTTGCCTTCTGGCTTCACGCTTGCTTGCATGCATGCTTGCACTATTTATGCTTCCTCTAACACACTTATTGCAACTGTGAGGGAGTGGGACGCCAGCCCGCTTCATGAGCGCTGGAGGAGATACCATAGACCGGTCATCGCGGGATCGAGGTAACCCGCGATGTTCATCTAACCCAGGCCGATAAAATTGCATGTTTGTTGATTTGATTGACAAAATTACATGCTCACTTGCAAGCTTGCTTAGGTGGTTGTTTACATGCTTGCTTGCTTGCTTGCTTGCTTGCATGCTTGCTTGCATGTTTCTTGCACGCTTGCTTGCACTTTTTCTTGCACATTTGGGAGTATGCTTGCTTGAGTTGTTGTTTCAATCACTACAAGTTCTAAAAACCATCTGTTTTGATGCCTCCTACGACCTAACATTAACAAGGTATTTTAATTAACTAAAAGTAACAAGCAAGGTATTTTACTTTAAGTGCCCCTTACACCCATAAAGTAACCTCAATTTTTAAAATGTCTGTTTGTTACTGTCCCTTACGACTAACAATTTACTCCAATTTTAGCTTTTGATGTCCCTTACGCCCATAAGAGTATTCCTTATTTTATAAGTTGCTGTTGTTTAATGCCCCTTACGACGTACCAATTACACCTTTTTTTAAATGTCTGTTTGCTACTGCCCCTTACGACCGACAATTTACTCTAGCTCTTGCTTTTTATACCCCTTACGCCCATAAAAGTATTTATTATTTTATAAATTGCTGTTTTTTAATGTCCCTTACGACGTTCCGATTATACCATTTTTAACCCTCAACATACTTAATTAATTATACAGGCCAATCATTATTATGTATGCATCATCATCTCGGCCTATATACGTCCCACTGCTGGGCACAGGCTTCCTTTATTAGGATCTGTCAGGACAGCTTAAAATAAACAAAGTAGCTAAGAGAAATTTACCTCAACATCCTTGACTGAAATTCCATTACGGAAATGTTAGCTCGACGTCAAGCCATTAGGGGATCCATCAACTTAATCTTCTTTTTTTGTTTTGCTTTTGGCATCTTATAAAAAAATACGCGCGTTGACAAAGAACAAACGTAGGCAATTAAATACATCCTCCGTGTTTGACGTGTCTGACACGACTGACCGAATGTGCAATGCGCAAACGCTCGGCGCGTGGAAAGTAGGTAGACGCGTTAGTATTTTGATGTTAGGTACAAGAAATAGGCACAGGCGGTAAGGTTACGCCCAACAACTTCTTGCTTTTTTATCTTATTCGTTATAAAATGTTGGGGTGTAAAGGGCAATGAAACAATAATTGACCCATACGCCCTTTTTTATATATTTGTTGGGGTTTTTTTTAACGACATGAGCCGAGTCGTAAAGGACATATGAGACTGCCACAGCCCCTTACGACCCAAATATTAAAAAAATAATACATTTACGCCATTTTTCAGCTCAAATATTTTATATCATGTCCTTTAAGCTATTTTATTTTAAAATAATAAATGTTGATAACAGCAAAAGTAAGGGCCGTATCGTAACTTGAATACTACCAATCGACAGAGAAAAAAAAACTCTAATTTTCTATGTTTAAAAGTGATTTTCGGTATTTTGTCCCTTACGCCAATTGAGACTTCCACCATCGATATAGTTTGGGTGATAATGCAAGTAGTCGACAAAAAGTACATTCAGCAAAAAAAGCTTGTATTAGAAATGAAATTTTTACCTAAAACTCATTATGTGTCTGGACGGTACCCTAAAAAAGGTTTATTTAAGTTTTATTTTACGATTTTTTTTGGTGTCAAGGATTCCTTGAACTGCTGTCTCTTTTAGATTAGATTATCTATGTCTTAAGTCGAAGTCACGTTGCTCATCTTATCTTATCTTATCCTTAGGGGTCCTTGCGGATACACTTCGACCCGTAGGGATCTTTTGTGTAATTACCCCTCCTTCGCACTTACTCTATTGCCTTTATCACCTCGTCCATAAATTGGATGATTTGACGTAGCGGTAGTGCCTTAAAGTCTCCTGGTGCGGGGTATCCGTCGCATTCACACATAATGTGTTCCATTGTTTCGTCTTCCTCGCCACATATCCTACAGACTTCATTGTCCTGTAGTCCCATCTTTACTAGTATGTGTTTAGTATTGAAGTGACCTGTGAATGCCCCGACGATATGTCGGAGTTGTTTCCTACTGAGTGTCCAGAGTTTTTTAGTCCAGCTTGTGCTGACATTTTCAATGAATCGTTTTGAATGCTTTAGACCTTCCAGTGTTTTCCACTCTTGTTGGTGTTTAAGTTTGGTGTGGTCGTTTATGGCATTCTTCATGGTTCCCTGTAAAAGTCCCACATACGGCTCGGGCCCTATGTTTTTGTTCATTGACCCTTCCCTTGCTAGCTCATCTGCTTTTTCATTTCCGATGAAGCCTTTGTGTCCTGGGATCCAAACCAGTCTCACTTTATTGCGTCTGCCAAGCTTGTTTAGTGCTTGTACTCCATTATAGATCAGTCTTGAGTCAACCTTTGGCGATGTGAGCGCCTTTTGGGCTGCTTGACTGTCACTGAGTATATAGATGGTTTTTTCCCTTACCTTCCTATCTATATTCTCCTGTTGCTCATAGAAATATACGTACAAAACTCCGATAGCTAGCTCAAGATTTTCCCGGACCCCCCAGGGAAGGGGAGATGTAATGACGATATATATATATATATATATATATATATATATATATATATACCAAATATATCTTCACTACCGCGACGCTCTCTACATACACTTGAGAAGTTTTAGTATAATTGATTGATTCAGGCCTTACTCTACGATGATTCATATCAATAATCATTCTTTAACCATGAACCTCCGCTCAGCAAACGGAGAAATTAGGCAGAAGGTTGTTGACTTATAGTATGTTTATCAAGACACCTCAATTAACTACACCGCTTTCCATGCTTACTCAACTTAATTGTAAGGAACATTTTGGTAAAAGATGATTTAAAACACACATACACATAGCCCAAGAAAAAAAAACAATATTTCTTACGACTCTGGCTGCCTCAGCTTTCCGAACAAGCTCAAGCAATAACGTAATAAAACAATAAAACGAAAATACTCCAATTTATTCTTCAAAGAGACTCTCACAATTTACAAATATAAAGAAACAAATCGCCATACTCCTGGCGATATATTACCGCGGGTCACATACTCCATCAATAGCCCGTCTATTATTATAAGTCCGGCTCGCTTAAAGTTAATTCGGACAATCAAATCTACGAAAGAGTGCCCAATTCCGTCCAGCTTGGGCTACAAGAAAGAGGAGACAAATACAGTGGTAAAATTTACAATTTATTTAATTTACTTGTATTAGCAGGTTTCTTGGAACGTATTGCTTTCGATAGGTTCAGTTTGTCACAACTTTTTCTCTCTCTTTCTCTCTCTCTCTCTCTCTCTTTTCTTGACTTTCACAACTATTAAGCACAATTCAAGTAATTTTTAGTGCCTACTTGTCTACGTCGTCCGCTATCTCCTTAATGGTTTACCTCATCATAACCTGGTCTCCGGCCGCTCACTGGAAACCCACCCAAAAAAAAATAGATATAGATACTTGTATTAATTCCAATTTACTACAGTGAGTATGCACATAAGAAAACCAGTCGGTTCATAACCCCATAGAGTGAACGTTTTCGTTTTAAACGAACCAGAAAATGAGAAGAGCCCGAGTTAGGTATCTCTTTGGATGCAGCACCTCGCGGTTAGAACAAAAAACCTTTACCGAACTTGTCATCATCGTGTAAAAATTTTAGGGAACCCAATGGGAATCGAGTCGTTATGGCGCCACACCACTGATACTACAAATCCGCAAAAGTGATTCGCCTGCTGTTCCAGTGTTGGCTGCGCGCCTGGCTCGGCTCAGTCTGGTCCAGCGTTCGGACGAGTAGGTTGTAATATTTTATAGATATTGGACCGCGTTTTCTGTCATTATCGTAAAAGGAGCGTCAGCAAGAAAACTATTCCCCCGCCTCTATTACTTTCATAATACTTAAGTGGATCCGATAGTTGCGTAGAGGAAATTGAATCATTTATTGTAACGGCATAATACTGCTTTACCAGATAGGTTTCGGATAGACATATCTACGGGTTCGCCTCGGATCTCGGTTATCGTATTTGTGAAACAATGGAAAATTTCCATTCCTCTCGCATTCTGCGTTGAATAGAATATCCTATTTTCTTGTACTTGTGAAGTGACGAGGCCTTGATTGTAATAAGGATTCCGTCACTTATTGGTCATTACATCTCCCCTTCCCTGGGGGGTCCGGGAAAAACTTGAGCTGGCTATCGGAATTTTGTACGTATATTTCTATGAGCAACGTGACTTCGACTTAAGACATAGGTAATCTAATCTAAAAGAGACAGCAGTTCAAGAAATCCTTAACACCAAAAAAAATCGTAAAATAAAACTTAAATAAACCTTTTTTAGGGTACCGTCCAGACACATAATGAGTTTTAGGTAAAAATTTCATTTCTAATACAAGCTTTTTTTGCTGAATGTACTTTTTGTCGACTTTACTTGCATTATCACCCAAACTATATTTGCATACCAAATTTGAAGTCGATGCCATTAACCGTTGAAGAGTTCCATCCTGCGGAGCCGATCCTAGCCGGACTACCAGGATGTCACTACAAGATTATTGTATTGTCATGCCAGCCAGTATGCCAAATTTCAAGTCAATCTGCCCGAAAGTTGGTCAAATTTAACTTGCAAGATTTGAATACAGATAGACAGACAGACCGACAACGGGACAGATGAAACTAAATAAATGCTTGTAAAAAGGATAGGACATTTTATTCTCGTCTAAGCAAATATTACAAAATAATTGCGTTTGGCGTATTTGCTTTTTAGTATTACGCGATTTGACATATTTAAATTATACTTCGTCTGTTATTTAATTCGTTGATATATTTGTGAAATTTTTAGATATTACTGTAATAATAATAACCCATACTGGGGTGATTATCTCAGCGAGAAAATTTGGCGGCAGAGCTGATAATTATGGTGTGGACTAATTGTTTTAGAGGTTTAATTTTTTTTCTAAAAAGAAAACACAATTTTTTATCTTAAGCCAAATTGCAAAGTTTTATAAAAGTCATTAATGTTTATTAAAAAATTTTTTTTTCATTGAAATCATAATTTTGGTGTGGCGTCCAGTATCCGTTGTTCTTGATGAATGTCTATGATAGAACCATAGCATCCATTTATTTAACTAAAAATGCATTGTATTTTATTCTTCATTAGTTCAAGTATCTTATAAGAATATATAAATAAATATTAGTACATGAATTTATACTCAAAACTAGGCACTAAAATTTGTCCATGTGAAATTGGCAATTTTGGTGGTAAATATTGAAGATGTTTTTGTGGTCGAACGAAACGCAATAAGACCAACAAACGTGTGTTAACCTGTGCGTTTAGTTCCGCTCCTGCACTGAGCGATGACACACGTGCCATATCTTGCTGGATTTGTCCGCCAAGCACGTAAGTATCTAGTTTTGGTGTGTTAAAATACTTTTAAATGCAATTTTGGTGGTGTATGTAACTAATGACTTAGCAATACTTGTTTTTGTATGAAGTATATACGAGGCATGTTAAAAGTTTCCTTTTTAAAATATTAAGTTAAATTGGAAGTGAATGATACGGTTTTGTTTTTAATCATTTTTTTATGCACTTTTTCTAATTTTGGTGGATCAATTTTGGTGGCTTTGGTGGTAATTTGAAGCCCACCCACATAATTATAATTTAATTTTTAAGCCTTTTACATTTAAAACTTTGCATTTACAACATTATTGACTCAATGCACTTATTTCAAGTAAAATATGTATAAACACTTAGATACCTACTTTACAATAAAACTAAATTATCACTATTTGTAATAAAACTTAATTTATTTTTTTAGAATGGCTAACCGCAAGAAAAAACAATCAAGAGAAGAAGTCCTCGAATAGAATAGTACATTGTGTCTTAAGGGCGATAAACAAGGAATTACGAACGAGAGTCTATTAGAAGCCCGAAGTCGAAGACTGAGCTTTAGTTAGTCGATGTTCGTAATTCTAGTACCGCCCGTGCGACATACAATGTTTTTCATCACATTTGCGAGTAAAATTGTATTTTGTAAAAGAAAAACTATTTTTTTTTTCAAAAATTGCCGATACCGCTGACTACGCTCTTGGCAGCGCCAGCCTCCGCGCCGCCCTCCCCCAGCCTGACCATGCGCCCGACGTGCTCCTGCTGCCAGCACGACCAGCACGCCATGCAGTATCACACTCATTTATCGACCTTGGGCTTCATGACAAGAAAATTAGTACCGGCAATGACTCATTTACCGACCACGGGTTTCATGACAAGCACATTAAGGTCGAGGGTTTAATTTGGGGGGTTGCAACCATGGTAGCCTGCATGTTACGACACTGTTTAAAAGCAAGTGTGAGGAAAATATAATTGCATTATCATCGACTTCGGGCTTCTAATAGACTCTCGTTCGTAATTCCTTATTTACCGCCCTTAAGACACAATGAACTATTTTGTTACTATGAGTTAAACATTGTATTTTCGTAGAGATTTTGGTACAATTAAAACGATTAATAAAACATTTATTTTCTTTTTATATCCAGCAGACAATTTAATCAAGAAAAATGTTTTTTTACCTTGAATTAGCACAAGTACATCTAATTTTGGTGTAGATGTGCAATTTTGGTGGCCAATATATCTAATTTTGGTGGGTACAAGCAATTTTGGTGGTAATCAAATTACTAAAATCATAATATCTCCAAAACTACTATGTATAATGAAGGGCCATTACGACACAATATTTATTATGACTTGTAACGTATTGTTGATGTATCATTTTGACTCGGACAACAAAAATAAAAAAAGCCACCAAAATTAGGTAAATTTCAAGCTTGTCGAAATTCACCCACTGGATCAATTTACTTAAACCTAATCATTATCATCATTTAGTAACAAACCAGATAATAAGTTTTTCATATTTTTACATGGATTTTAGAGCTTTCAACCCAGATTTTCAACCCCGTGGCGTATGACATGCTTTGCTTTTCTGTTCTGTCCCGCTGCATAGCAATTTATAACCCACATACGGGAATGAATAATTAATTACGTAGAGTTTCAGAGCGCTGCGTCCTGAGTCTGGAAAATAAAAACAGACTAGTGTGTTTTTCATGTGAGTGAAGTTAGCACCGCCATTTTGGAAATTCGAAAAACAAATGGTTGTGCTAGGTTGTGCTAGGGTTGTGCTAGCTTGTGCTGTTATCCATTTTTGAAAATTCCAGTTAACGGAAAAAATATTTCAAAAAAACTTTTTTTTGGGCTAGCACCGCCACTTTGTCCAAATTAAAAAAAAAGTTTTGCTAGGTTGTGCTAGACTTGTGCTAGCTTGTGCTGTTATCAGTTTTTTGATATCGCTTATAGTTTCGTTAAAAAACGAAAAACAAAAAAACGTCTCAGCACCGCCATTTTGAAAAATCGAAAAAAAATATACTCTGCTAGTTTGTGCTAGACTTGTGCTCACTTGTGCTGAAAACTGTTTTTCGATAGCATCAATAGTTTCAGAGATAATTGCAAATAAAAAAAAAATCTCAGCACCGCCATTTTGGAAAATCAATTTTTTCAAAGTTGTGCCAGTTTGTACTTAGGTAGTACTGACTTGTGCCGCAATCTGTTTTTTGATATCTCTTTAAATTTTTCAGAAAATCGCAAATCAAAAAAGGTAAGAAGCGACATATTTTTGAAAATTTTGAAAAAAATAAAATCGCTATATATTGTTCTTAAGTTGTGCTGGCACGAGCTGCACATCAAATTCTGATATGACACATAGATTTTTTTTTAAACACAAATCATAATATAGACGAGAGTATGTCATAAAATGAACTCGGTGTCAAAAAATTCAAAAAATTACGTATATGCTAGGTTGTGCTAGCCTTGTGCTAGCTTGTGCTGTAGTCAGTTTTTCGATATCGCTTATAGTTTCGAAAAAAAACGCGAAACAACAAACGTCTTAGCACCGCCATTTTGAAAAATCAAAAAAAAATTAAAATGCTAGTTTGTGCTAGACTTGTGCTCACTTGTGCCGAAAACTGTTTTTCGATAGCATCAACGTTTCAGAGATAATTGCAAATAAAAAAAAAATCTCAGCATCGCCATTTTGGAAAATCAATTTTTTCAACGTTGTGCCAGTTTGTGCTTAGATAGTACTGACTTGTGCCGCAATCTGTTTTTTGATATCTCTTTAAATTTTTCAGAAAATCGCAAATCAAAAAAGGTAAGAAGCGACATATTTTTGAAAATTTTGAAGAAATAAAATCGCTATATATTGTTCTTAAGTTGTGCTCGCACGTGCTGCACACCATACTCTGATATGACTCACAGATTTTTTTAAAACATGAATCATAATTAAGACGAAAGTCTATGTCATAAAATGGACTCGGTGTTAAAAATTTCAAAAAATTACGTATGTCCTAGGTTGTGCTAGCCTTGTGCTAGCTTGTGCTGTAATCAGTTTTTCAATATCGGCTATAGTTTCGAAAAAAAAACGCGAAACAACAAACGTCTTAGCACCGCCATTTTGAAAAATCAAAAAAAAATTAAAATGCTAGTTTGTGCTAGACTTGTGCTCACTTGTGCCGAAAACTGTTTTTCGATAGCATCAATAGTTTCAGAGAAATTGCAAATAAAAAAAAATCTCAGCACCGCCATTTTGGAAAATCAATTTTTTCAACATTGTGCCAGTTTATGCTTAGGTAGTACCTACTGACTTGTGCTGCAATCCGTTTTTTGATATCTCTTTAAATTTTTCAGAAAATCGCAAATAAAAAAAAACGCCAGCAAAAATAAAAATAAAAACTCCCGAAAAAAAACGCTGCTTGAAAAGACAATTAAAAGGTAAAAAATAATTATGCGCTACCTAGCTGTTGCCCGCGACTTCATCTGCGAAGAATTCGTTTATCTCTATCCCGCGGGACTTTGCTGATTTCCCGCAAAGTTATATTGTCTTTTCAAGCAGCGTTTTTTTTCGGGCGTTTTTATTTTTATTTTTGCTGGCGTTTTTTAAAGTCGGGGGTTTTTAAATTTTAAATTTAAGTTTTTATTTCATGTTTTTTAAACTGATATATATTTTTTTAAAGTGTACTAATGTGGTGGATATCCTGGCTGCAGCATCAGCTCATCTTGTTGCCACCATTGCATTGTATGTAGAATCAAATACTGATCAAAAGGAATTAAACACGACATATCTGCTTTTATTTTTTTATAGAGTGTACTAGTGTGCTGGATATCCTGGCTGCAGCATCAGCTCATCGTGTTGCCACCATTGCATTGTATGTAGAATCAAATACTGATCAAAAGGAATTAAACACGACATATCTGCTATTATTTTTTCAAGAGTATACTGGTGTGCTGAATATCCTGGCTGCAGCATCAGCTCGTCGTGTTGCCACCACTGCATTGTATGTAGAATCAATTACTGATCAAAACGATTCCAAACACGACATATGTGCTATTATTTTTAATAGAGCGTACTAGTGTGCTGGATATCCTGGCTGCAGCATCAGCTCATCGTGTTGCCACCATTGCATTGTATGTAGAATCAAATACTGATCAAAAGGAATTAAACACGATATTTCTGCTATTATTTTTTCAAGAGTATACTGGTGTGCTGAATATCCTGGCTGCAGCATCAGCTCGTCGTGTTGCCACCACTGCATTGTATGTAGAATCAATTACTGATCAAAACGAATCCAAACACGACATATGTGCTATTATTTTTTATAGAGTGTACTATTGTGTTGGATATCCTGGCTGCAGCATCAGCTCATCCTGTTGCCACCATTGCATTGTTTGTAAAATCAAATACTGATCAAAACGAACCCAAACACGATATATCTGCTATAGTTTTATTAAGAGTGTACCTACTAGTGTTCTGGATATCTTGGCTGCAGCATCAGGCCGAGAATTCCATAATCTTGCATAGTTATATAGCATACATGGGTGTTTCAAATTTTAGGCCCCAAATATGTTTGAAAGTAAAGTAAATATCCATTATGCGTCTAAGATTCCTACCGCAGCGAACAAAAGAGCTGATGATCTTGAAACGGCTGAACCGATTTTGATAAATCATGTCTAAGACCCATCGCTAGAAAACCAGCTTTCAAATAAAAAAAAACCGCATTCAAATCGGTCCACCCGTTTAAGAGCTACGGTGCCACAGACAGACACACAGACAGACAGACATAGCGGTCAAACTTATAACACCCCTCTTTTTCATCGGGGGTTAAAAAAGGTAGGAAGAGACAAATTTTTGAAAATTTTGAAAACAAAAAGCGCTATACAGACTGAGTCTTCTACAAGAAAATCGCTAAATGTTAATAATAAATCTATGCCTAATTAATTCTTACACGCGTATGTACCTACTGACGAAAAGTTTAAAAATAGAAAATATTTTTTTTTTGCAACGCGGAGCAAACAAACCCCAAATGTTTATTAGAGAATTTATATCCTGAACTATAATCCTATTGATTCGAATAATAAAATAGCGAGTTTTATTTTCAAATTTTTAGTTGGTTCGATTCCCGGGTGAGATAAGGGATGATAAGACGATTTTTTGAATGTAGTTTTGTTCAATTTTAAAAATAAAGGAATGTTTCCTTTCAGTACAATTAGCTAACTAAAGGATTTAAGTTAAGGTAGTTGCCGTCCAGGGTCCATTGATTCTTTCCACCCTATTTATTGTGCTCGCACGTGTCGTGCTGGACACCATATTTTTGTAAAACACAAATCATAATGTAAACGAGAGTAATTATATGTCATGAAATGGCAATTATAATACCGGTTGGCCAAGTGGTTAGAGAACCTGACTAGGAAGCTTGAGTTCGATTCGATTCCCGGCCGGGGTAGTCATTTGTATGAATAATACGAATGTTTGTTCTCGGGTCTTGGATGTTTAATATGTATTTAAGTATGTATTTACTAGCTAATGCCCGCGGCTTCGCCGGCGTGGAATTTGGTTATCGGGCGCTGTTCCCTCGGGAACTCGGCATTTTTCCGGAATAAAAAGTAACCTTTGTCACTCTCTGACCGTATAAACTATCTCTATGCCAAAAATCATGTCGATCCGTCGCTCCGTTTTGACGTGAAAGACGGACAAACATACACAGAACATACAAACACACAAACACACACACTTTCGCATTTATAATATTATATAAGTATAAGTATGGATCTATATCAGTATATTTATCCGTTGCCTAGTATCCATAGTACAAGCTTTGCTTAGTTTGGTGTGTCTGTGTGTCTGTCTGTGGCACCGTAGCTCTTAAACGGGTAGACCAATTTGATTGCGGTTTTTTTATTTGAAAGCTGGTTTTCTACCGATGGATCTTAGACATGTTTTATCAAAATCGGTTCAGCCGTTTCAAGATCATCAGCTCTTTTGTTCGCTGCGGTAGGAATCTTAGACGCATAATGGGTATTTACTTTACTTTCAAACATATTTGGGACCTAAAATTTGAAACATCCATGTATGCTATATAACTATGCAAGATTATGGAATTCTCGGTCTGATGCTGCAGCCAGGATATCCAGAACACTAGTAGGTACACTCTTGAAAAAACTATAGCAGATATATCGTGTTTGGATTCATTTTGATCAGTATTTAATTCTACATACAATGCAATGGTGGCAACAGGATAAGCTGATGCTGCAGCCAGGATACCCAGCACACTAGTACACTCTGTAAAAAATAATAGCACATATGTCGTGTTTGGATTCGTTTTGTTCAGTAATTGATTCTACATACAATGCAGTGGTGGCAACACGACGAGCTGATGCTGCAGCCGGGATATCCAGCACACCAGTATACTCTTGAAAAAATAATAGCACATATGTCATGTTTGGATTCGTTTTGATCAGTAATTGATTCTACATACAATGCAGTGGTAGCAACACGACGAGCTGATGCTGCAGCCGGGATATCCAGCACACCAGTATACTCTTGAAAAAATAATAGCACATATGTCATGTTTGGATTCGTTTTGATCAGTAATTGATTCTACATACAATGCAGTGGTGGCAACACGATGAGCTGATGCTGCAGCCAGGATATCCAACACACTAGTACACTTAAAAAAAATATACCAGTTTAAAAAGCATGAAATAAAAAACTTAAATTTAAAATTTAAAAAACCCCCAGCAACAAAGCAACAAAAACGCCAGCAAAAATAAAAAAAACGCCCTACAAAAAACGCCGACAAAAAAGACAACTAAAAAGTAAAAAATAATTATGTACTACCTAGCTGTTGCCCGCGACTTCATCTGCGAAGAATTCGTTTATCCCTATCCCGCGGGGACTATGCTGATTTCCCGCAAAATTAGCCTAAGTTAATTTAGTATAAGTACCTAGTAATATTTTTTTTATCTAAGCGTCGTCGGTGTCGGGGGACCGCTAAGGTTAAGACTTTAAAAAATACAACATATGTGCTTAAGTTTCCTGTTAACCTTAGCGGTCCCCCGACACCGACGACGCTTATATAAAAAAAATATTACTAGGTACTAATACTAAATTAAATTAGGCTAATTTTGCGGGAAATCAGCATAGTCCCCGCGGGATAGGGATAAACGAATTCTTCGCAGATGAAGTCGCGGGCAACAGCTAGGTAGTGCATAATTATTTTTTACTTTTTAGTTGGTTTTTTTGTCGGCGTTTTTTGTAGGGCGTTTTTTTATTTTTGCTGGCGTTTTTTGGTGTCGGGGGTTTTTTAAATTTTAAATTTAAGTTTTTTTCTGGTAGCGAATAGTTTATGTGTGGGGTAACTGGTTACATTATAACTTTACCCTTCTGTGTTTGTTGTAATGACATTTTGAACAAATGAACACCGTCGTTTAGTAATTCTGCCACTTAAAATTCATACATAACGAATCATCTGCCAAATAATATTCCCTGAACAGTTTGCCTTTTAAATCATATACTTCACCTAACCTAACCAACAAAATGTTGGAAAACCTCCGACTTTGTCACTTCAAAGTTCAATATCTCAAAAACGGCTTAACCGATTTCGCTGAAACATGTCTAAGAACCATCGCTAGAAAACCTGATTTCAAATAAAACAACCGCATTCAAATTGGTCCACCCGTTTAAGGGCTTCGGTGCCACAGACAGACAGATACACAGACACGTAGACATACAGACACACAGACGCACATAGCGTTCAAACTTATAACATCCCTCTTTTTGCGTCAGGGGTAAAAAAAATTGAATGAACAGGTCACGAAACAAAATTACACCAAACGATATTACGAGAATTGCCTAATGTTCCTTGAAACGTTTTCGATAAAATGACACTCGATGTAAAGTTTGTCGGCAAAACCAGAGATACCCCGACCCTACTCTAACTGTAATGTAATACATAATTTACATGATAACTATAAGTGTGTAGATACTATTAAACTTTTTTGTGGAAAAGTTTTATATCTGTGCGTGCTGTCAACCGTTGAGGAGTCCCCTAAGAAGAGACGACCCTGGCTGCACCATCAACTGGTATGTATCATATTAACGCCTTCTCGTTAAAAATGATCAATTATGCAAAGTTTCGTATTTATCTTATCAGCCATTGAGGAGTTCCCTCCGGCGGAGGCGAGCCTGGCTGGACCACCAGGATTTTACTACCAGATTGTTGTTTTGTCATCAGATTTACGTAAGTGTGTCAAATTTTAAGCCAATCCGACTACTGGATGTGGATCACATACTCTTTAATGGACTAGTTAAATAAAGGCTAGTAATAAATAAGTGTTTGCTAAAAAAAAATACGGGCTTTTTTGTTGACTGTACATTACGTTGACTCTACTTGGATTGTCACCCAAACTACATTTGCGTACCAATTTCAAGTCGATACCATTAACCGTTGAAGAGTTCCGTCCTGCGGTGACGATACTAGCCGGACCACCAAAATTTAACTAGCAGATGAGGGTATTGTCACGGGACGTACATAATAATGCCTTATAACTAATAAGTATGCCACATTTTAAGTCCGCTCCGCTCCGATTAGGCCTCAGCGAGCGCCCGCTGACTAAAAGGCCTGGCTCTACCATGAGTGACACACTTATTTGTGGCAACGCTATAGTAAGTTACTACAATCTAGCAATATTTTTTTAAGGTTTGTTATGTAAATGGTGAATAGTCATATTGTTAATAACACTACTACTATTGTTATTGGTTGTGGTTGCCTGGAAAAGATCGCTCTTGAGCGACTAGGTCGCCTATTGCTTACCTTGTAATTTTTCTCTATGTGTACCTGTTTCTGTATCGCTTACCTACTATTTTAGGTATAGGTACAATAAAGAGTCATTGTATTTTTAACCCCCGACGCAAAAAGAGGCGCGTTATTGACCGCTATGTGTGTGTCTGTGTGTCTGTCTGCGTGTCTGTCTGTGTGTCTGTCTGTGGCACCGTAGCTCTTAAACGGGTGGATCGATTTGAATGCGGTTTTTTTATTTGAAAGCAGGTGGTTTAGCGATGGTTCTTAGACATGTTTTATCAAAATCGGTTCAGCCGTTTCAAGATCATCAGCT
Organism: Choristoneura fumiferana; assembly: GCF_025370935.1. Lineage (NCBI taxonomy): Eukaryota > Metazoa > Arthropoda > Insecta > Lepidoptera > Tortricidae > Choristoneura > Choristoneura fumiferana. Next base: position 9,858,738 of record NC_133488.1, on the reverse strand, counting down.
CTTTTGTTCGCTGCGGTAGGAATCTTAGACGCATAACGGGTTTTACTTTACTTCCTTTAAACATATTTGGGACCTAAAATTTGAAATACCCATATATGCTATATAACTATATTATGGAATTCTCGGCCTGATGCTGCAGCCAAGATATCCAGAACACTAGTAGGTACACTCTTAATAAAACTATAGCAGATATATCGTGTTTGGGTTCGTTTTGATCAGTATTTCATTCTAAAAACAATGCAATGGTGGCAATAGGATGAGCTGATGCTGCAGCCAGGATATCCAGCACAATAGTACACTCTATAAAAAATAATAGCACATATGTCGTGTTTGGATTCGTTTTGATCAGGAATTGATTCTACATACAATGCAGTGGTGGCAACACGACGAGCTGATGCTGCAGCCAGGATATTTAGCACACCAGTATACTCTTGAAAAAATAATAGCAGATATGTCGTGTTTAATTCCTTTTGATCAGTATTTGATTCTACATACAAAGCAATGGTGGCAACACGATGAGCTGATGCTGCAGCCAGGATATCCAGCACACTAGTACACTCTATAAAAAATTATAGCACATATGTCGTGTTTGGAATCGTTTTGATCAGTAATTGATTCTACATACAATGCAGTGGTGGCAACACGACGAGCTGATGCTACAGCCAGGATATCCAGCACACCAGTATACTCTTGAAAAAATAATAGCAGATATGTCGTGTTTGATTCCTTTTGATCAGCATTTGATTCTACATACAATGCAATGGTGGCAACAAGATGAGCTGATGCTGCAGCTAGAATATCCAATACACTAGTACACTTTAAAAAAGTATATATCAAAGTTTAAAAGACATGAAATAAAAACTTAAATTAAAAATTAAAAAACCCCGACTTAAAAAACGCCAGCAAAAATAAAAATAAAAACACTCGAAAAAAAAACGCTGCTTGAAGAGACAATTAAAAATTAAAAAATAATTATGCGCTACCTAGCTGTTGCCCGCGACTTCATCTGCGAAGAATTCGTTTATCTCTATCCCGCGGGGACTATGCGGATTTCCCGCAAAATTAGCCTAAGTTAATTTAGTACAAAGTATCTAGTAATATTTTTTTATCTAAGCGGTGTCGGGAGACCGCTAAGGTTACTTTAAAGAATACAACATATTTAGTTTCATGTTAACCTTAGCGGTCCCCCGACACCGAAGACCTGAATTGCGTGACAATACAATAATCTAGTAGTGACATCCTGGTAGTCCAGCCAGGACCGTCTCCGCTGGACGGAACTCTTCAACGGTTAATAGCATCGACTTGAAATTTGGTATGCAACTGTAGTTTCGGTGACAATGCAAGTACAGTCAACAAAAAGTACAGTCAGCAAAAAAAGCTTGTATTAAAAATGAAATTTTTATAGTTAGGTTATTTGTGTTTCATGTTTGGAATCTTTTCTTTCTTTCTAATAAATTTACTTCGATTCGTTCGTTCATTCGGTGCGCTCAGATCGGTGGATTATTAGAAGCGCCGGCGCAGCCGGTCAGCGTCTCATTCTTTGTTAGAACTCAGCGCGGGAGCACGCTCGCCCTCGTATCAAGCGGGGGCGACGTGCGTCGCGTCGCGTCTCCGCGACAATGTAATTAATTTAAATTGTATTTAATTTAGTTAAATCTTTGTGAGGACCTGATGGTGCTTTCCTAATCTCGAATCAGTGCTAATTCCCGAACCCGGTAAGTGTGGAACGAACGGTTATTGTTTTAATTATAAATATAAGGTAGTTTTACTCTGCGCAGCGTAACGTATTTGTTTGTGCAATAAATACATAATATTATGTGTTGAAGAAAAAACTTTTGCTTGTTCTCTTTGTTAGTGCTTTGCACGAATAATTTAATGATAAATTGCTACCTGTTTTAATTGTAAATTCGAGCTGCCGTTATTACTTAAATTGCGTAAAATTAAAATCCTTGAATGTGCGAATTACTACATTCCTGCTTTCTGCTTTCCCAAATATTGTAACTCCGTTTTGACTGTGAATCATGGCATATCGTCATTACTCCTAGCAGCAGTTCCTCACGCTTTGCTTCGGCACGGGTCACAATCAGCGGAGAGTGTCCGGCTACGTTGTTAACACGGTGTACCTATTCTCAGGGGGCTACGCTCGGGGTACCGGTACCAGAAGATCTGGGGGTCGGAGCGTTTCGACCGCTGGTGTTACTGGTCTTCGCGCCGGGCAACAGGGAAGTGCTGCGTGAAAGGGAAAGCAACCACAACCACAGAATTTACGCCCTTGTTACTTGAAAACCGATTAATTAACGTAAATAAGTTAGCGGTATTATTCGTAGCGGGCACCTTTTGGCCGTAGGGGCGTTAATGTTTAAATTTTCCTATTCTTTAACTAGGAACCAGTCTTAACCACGAAAGATGACACTCTCCATTCGGCACCTTAATTTTTTTTAACCGAGGATCCCGTATCATCGATGCATACAAAGTTATGGTACTTACCTAGAGATCCTAAACTACCTGTTGACCTTTGGTCCAATAAATAACTGGTTCGTTGTGCTTTCTTTTCTCTCTCTTCCTCTACCTCTTCCTCTGATAAAGGAGGCAACGCTCAAATTATATCGGCTAGAAAATTTTGCGCCTGATCTGCATGATCATGAGATTAGATGAAAATTAAATGGACTTTTTCACATCTCAAGTTATTTTGTTAACTTCCATTTTTTATTTATTATAATTTGACAATGTAAGTAGAATAAATACTATCTAATATCCAAGACTAAAACTATATATTAGATAGTATTTAATGTAAGTAGTAAATAATCAGTATTGTTGTTCTATTTATGTCATATATTATTTTGTGGCATTATTTTTAGAAATGGTTTGGTAGAGTCGTTTTTTTATGGCTTACTTATATTAAACCTGTTCGTGTGAAACATAATCTTTTATTGAGAGTACAATGTTCGTTACCATTTATGCACTAAACCTCATGTGGAGACATGGGTCGTCGTGCTCTACACTTTCTACCTTCCCGTCTTGTTTCTCATTTCCCTCTTCCTGTTTCTATGACAAAGAATGGCAACGCTCTTATTTTATCGGCTGGAAAATTTGCACCTGCTTTACATGACCGTCCGATTGTCCGTTATGGTCATAAGCCAATGTTATTATGGTTTCGGCGATATTAATATATTGTTCCACGACAAACAATTAACTTGTTTTCTTAAAATCGCCCACGCTCTGAGGTAGAACTTTCTCACCAGTTTGTGTTTATCATTGAAACACTTCCACCTAGCAATGAAATTAGTAAATTGGCACACGTCTGTCTAGCCGTATAAAACAGGACGGTAATGTTTCAGTGTTGATACAGACATACGTGCGGGCAAAGCTCTACATTCGGCAAATTATTTTTTTTTTCACCAAGGATCCCGTGCATACGAGGTTATGGCACCTAGTGATCCTAAAATACCTGTTTACCTTTGGTCCAATAAATAACTGGCAACGGATTCATACTAGATAGTACAAGTACAGCTCTACGTAATGTCTTACGGAGTTTTTGCTCGGCTCGTCTTTACCGTGACACACTTACATATTTGCGGCAACGCAGGTACAATCTAGCAATACGTTTTCTTAAAAAGGTTTATTATTATATAAATGTGGCCTGTAATACAAAAAAAAAAAAACATAGATCAAACAAGTATAATGGCAAATAGCCTTTTTGCTATTTAAGACCCATAAGAATTTGTGTCAGTATCCTTATTTATGTAACATGTATTGTACCGTAAAATTTTCACGTTTTTTTTTAAGCCGACTGGTTTTGAAACAATTTTGTTCGTATAGAATATAATCTTTATAGACACTTTCTAAAATCATATTTTCCGTACCGTATTGTGCCATGAAATTTATTATGATTTATATGTGCTGTGATAGGAGACTGTGCGCAAAATATCTAGGTCGATTGCCTCGATTGATCGCGTCGATCTATTCAACCGGTCTGTTTCTTGGTGTAAACGCTGAGAAAAGATCAAAATTAAATAGACTTTTTCACATCTTTAAGATTGTTATTTTTTACTTTTTATGTTTACGATTTATGTGACATGATGTGGAGTCGTTTTTTCATGGCTTACTTATTTTAGACCTGTTCGTATTAAACACAATATTTTATTGAGAGTCCAATAATTGTTATCTTTTATGCACAAAACCTTATTTTCTTGTTCCGGATCGTCGTGCTTTACACTTTCTACCTTCCCGTCTTGCCTTCTCTTTTTCCTCTTTCTCTTCCTATGACAAAGAAGGCAACGCTCTTATTTTATCGACTAGAAAAATTTGCGCCTGCTCTGCATGACGGTATGATTGTCCGTTGTGGTCATAGGCCAATGTTATTATGGCTTTGGCGATTGTACTAAATTGTTCCGTTTAAAATCACCAACGCTTTGAGGTGGAACTTTCTCACCAATTTTTGTTGGTCATTGAAATACTTTCACCTGGCAATCATATTTGTGAAATAGCACACGTTTAGCCATATAAAATAGGACGGTAATATTTCGGTGTTATTCATTAACATAATTATCACAGAATACAGCCAGATAATGCTTGAGGCTCATAACCTGTCCAAACGCTTGTGCAATCGCATCAAATCCGTTTTGTCACCAAATTACATTTAAATATTTTGATTATAAATATGTATGTTAGTCTGTAAGGTAATTATTTTATGGGCTAAGTTGCCTGAAATAAATGAATTTATTATTATTATTAAGTAGAGCTTTGTCAGAGTTGCATACGTATTCTTATGGCATGCGAACGTTCACAGATTTTAGAATAATTCTCAGCCACATCAGAATATCATCAGTGCTACGTGTAGACGACAGCATTTTACATACGAAAGCTGTATTGTTGTCGACTCGTGTTAACATTCGATACAGGCATACACACGAGCGGGCAATGATTCGGCGACTTATATATGTATATTTTTTTTCACCAATAATTCAAGGCTCTGTGTAACAACGCCCGCTAACTAATAAAAGTTTCGGCTTTGAAATGAAATGAAATTTACTCATACTCATACTCATACTCTTTTATTGGTAATATCATTATTACATGTCATTGTGTTATTTTTGTTTATTTGATTTACTTAACATGATGTTCATTGATCCATTATCATGATACACTTATTTGCGGCAACGCTGGTACAATCTAGCAATAAGTTTTTTTTATGTTTGTTATTATGTAAGTGGTATTATATAATAGTCACATAAACATTTAATGGTATCCATAAAAAATCTTATTTTATTCATGTTACATGTATTGAATATTATTTTGAGAAATATATCGGTAGTCGTTTTATTTTAAGCCAACTGATTTTGAAATCTGTATTGAATAAAATCTTAGTGCTATGACATTTATTATTATAATTTATTTGAGATGTGATAGAAGATTGTCTGCAACTAGGTCGATTGCCTCGATTGATCGCATCGACCGATGGAACCGTTCTGTTTTTCGTCGCAAACGGTGTGTTTAGGTGAAAATTAAACTTAGATTTTCACATCCCAAGTTTTTTTATCACTTTCGTTTTATTTTTCATCGTGATTTGATAAATGTGAGTAGTAGATAATCAGTAATGTTGTCCTATGTCTTATGGCATTATTTATAGAAATGATTTGGTAGAGCCCTTTTGTTATGGCTTACTGATTTTAAACCTGTTCGTATGAAACATAATCTTTTATTGAGAGTTTCTATAATCACGTGAGTGCCGTATTCTGCGGTATAGATAGTAAAGGCTGTCTATAACAAGAGCTGGGTCGCTTGAATCTATTTCCTGCGACGTATAATTAAAGAGCTCTACTTTTTCGTTGCAAATGATGACGATTTTTTTTTTATTATTATCTAAAAAACGGGGACGAATTATTATATTTTGTTTTGTATCCGAGAAAGTGTGCATTTAGAGCATTAAGAACAATGTGTAAGTATATTTTTTCATTCAAGATAGTCCTCGTCCAAACACAACTAGCATACACTAGGGACGCGAAATGAACATTTCACACTTCACCACCCTGAAAATTGTATGTCATCGAGTCAGGACGTATAACCAGCGACTAATCGGTCGCATTCAAAGTCAAAGTCAAAGTGTCGGTTCATTTGTGCATTTACGTGCGTGAAACTAATACCTAATAAATATGATAGTTTATGATTTGACTAGGGATCAAAAAAGAAACAAATTAATAATAGTTGATTCAAATGAACTGATTGATAAATAAGTTCAAAGTTAAATAATAATAAAAACTCTAAAATAATAAAAATTCTAAATGCTCTAAATGTACACTTTCTCGGATACAAAACCAAATATGATAATTCATCCTAGTTTTGTAGATAATAATAAAAAAAAATCGTCATCATTTGCAACGAAAAAGTAGAGCTCTTTAATTATACGTCGCAGGAAATAGATTCAAGCGACCCAGCTCTTGTTATAGACAGCCTTTACTATCTATACCGCAGAATACGGCACTCACGTGATTATAGAAACTCTCAATAAAAGATTGTTTCATACGAACAGGTTCAAAATCAGTAAGCCATAACAAAAGGGCTCTACCAAATCATTTCTATAAATAATGCCATAAGACATAGGACAACAATACTGATTATCTACTACTCACTTTTATCAAATCACGATGAAAAATAAAACGAAAGTGATAAAAAAACTTGGGATGTGAAAATCTAAGTTTAATTTTCACCTAAACACACCGTTTGCGACGAAAAACAGAACGGTTCCATCGGTCGATGCGATCAATCGAGGCAATCGACCTAGTTGCAGACAATCTTCTATCACATCTCAAATAAATTATAATAATAAATGTCATAGCACTAAGATTTTATTCAATACAGATTTCAAAATCAGTTGGCTTAAAATAAAACGACTACCGATATATTTCTCAAAATAATACAATTCAATACATGTAACATGAATAAAATAAGATTTTTTATGGATACCATTAAATGTTTATGTGACTATTATAATAATACCACTTACATAATAACAAACATAAAAAAAACTTATTGCTAGATTGTACCAGCGTTGCCGCAAATAAGTGTATCATGATAATGGATCAATGAACATTATGTTAAGTAAATCAAATAAACAAAAATAACACAATGACATGTAATAATGATATTACCAATAAAAGAGTATGAGTATGAGTAAATTTCATTTCATTTCAAAGCCGAAACTTTTAGTTAGCGGGCGTTGTGGCCTACACAGAGCCTTGAATTATTGGTAAAAAAATATACATATATAAGTCGCCGAATCATTGCCCGCTCGTGTGTAGGTATGCCTGTATCGAATGTTAATACGAGTCGACAACAATACAGCTTTCGTATGTAAAATGCTGTCGTCTACACGTAGCACTGATGATATTCTGATGTGGCTGAGAATTATTCTAAAATCTGTGAACGTTCGCATGCCATAAGAATACGTATGCAACTCTGACAAAGCTCTACTTAATAATAATAATAAATTCATTTATTTCAGGCAACTTAGCCCATAAATAATTACCTTACAGACTAAGATACATATTTATAATCAAACAATATTTAAATGTAATTTGGTGACAAAACGGATTTGATGCGATTGCACAAGCGTTTGGACAGGTTATGAGCCTCAAGCATTATCTGGCTGTATTCTGTGATAATTATGTTAATGAATAACACCGAAATATTACCGTCCTATTTTATATGGCTAAACGTGTGCCATTTCACAAATATGATTGCCAGGTGAAAGTATTTCAATGACCAACAAAAATTGGTGAGAAAGTTCCACCTCAAAGCGTTGGTGATTTTAAACGGAACAATTTAGTACAATCGCCAAAGCCATAATAACATTGGCCTATGACCACAACGGACAATCATACCGTCATGCAGAGCAGGCGCAAATTTTTCTAGTCGATAAAATAAGAGCGTTGCCTTCTTTGTCATAGGAAGAGAAAGAGGAAAAAGAGAAGGCAAGACGGGAAGGTAGAAAGTGTAAAACACGACGATCCGGAACAAGAAAATAAGGTGTTGTGCATAAAAGATAACAATTATTGGACTCTCAATAAAATATTGTGTTTAATATGAACAGGTCTAAAATAAGTAAGCCATGAAAAACGACTCCACATCATGTCACATAAATCGTAAACATAAAAAGTAAAAAATAACAATCTTAAAGATGTGAAAAAGTCTATTTAATTTTGATCTTTTCTCAGCGTTTACACCAAGAAACAGACCGGTTGAATAGATCGACGCGATCAATCGAGGCAATCGACCTAGATATTTTGCGCACAGTCTCCTATCACAGCACATATAAATCATAATAAATTTCATGGCACAATACGTACGGAAATATGATTTTAGAAAGTGTCTATAAAAGATTATATTCTATACGAACAAAATTGTTTCAAAACCAGTGGGCTTAAAAAAAAACGTGAAAATTTACGGTACAATACATGTTACATAAATAAGGATACTGACACAAATTCTTATGGGTCTTAAATAGCAAAAAGGCTATTTGCCATTATACTTGTTTGATCTATGTTTTATTTTTTTTTCGTATTACAGGCCACATTTATATAATAATAAACCTTTTTAAGAAAACGTATTGCTAGATTGTACCTGCGTTGCCGCAAATATGTAAGTGTGTCACGGTAAAGACGAGCCGAGCAAAAACTCCGTAAGACATTACGTAGAGCTGTACTTGTACTATCTAGTATGAATCCGTTGCCAGTTATTTATTGGACCAAAGGTAAACAGGTATTTTAGGATCACTAGGTGCCATAACCTCGTATGCACGGGTCCTTGGTGAAAAAAATAATTTGCCGAATGTAGAGCTTTGCCCGCACGTATGTCTGTATCAACACTGAAACATTACCGTCCTGTTTTATACGGCTAGACAAACGTGTGCCAATTTACTAATTTCATTGCTAGGTGGAAGTGTTTCAATGATAAACACAAACTGGTGAGAAAGTTCTACCTCAGAGCGTGGGCGATTTTAAGAAAACAAGTTAATTGTTTGTCGTGGAACAATATATTAATATCGCCGAAACCATAATAACATTGGCTTATGACCATAACGGACAATCGGACGGTCATGCAAAGCAGGTGTAAAATTTTCCAGCCGATAAAATAAGAGCGTTGCCATTCTTTGTCATAGAAACAGGAAGGGGAAATGAGAAACAAGACGGGAAGGTAGAAAGTGTAGAGCACGACGACCCATGTCTCCACATGAGGTTTAGTGCATAAATGGTAACGAACATTGTACTCTCAATAAAAGATTATGTTTCACACGAACAGGTTTAAATAAGTAAGCCATAAAAAAACGACTCTACCAAACCATTTCTAAAAATAATGCCACAAAATAATATATGACATAAATAGAACAACAATACTGATTATTTACTACTTACATTAAATATTATCTAATATATAGTTTTAGTCTTGGATATTAGATAGTATTTATTCTACTTACATTGTCAAATTATATAAATAAAAAATGGAAGTTAACAAAATAACTTGAGATGTGAAAAAGCCCATTTAATTTTCATCTAATCTCATGATCATGCAGATCAGGCGCAAAATTTTCTAGCCGATATAATTTGAGCGTTGCCTCCTTTATCAGAGGAAGAGGTAGAGGAAGAGAGAGAAAAGAAAGCACAACGAACCAGTTATTTATTTGGACCAAAGGTCAACAGGTAGTTTAGGATCTCTAGGTAAGTACCATAACTTTGTATGCATCGATGATACGGGATCCTCGGTTAAAAAAAATTAAGGTGCCGAATGGAGAGTGTCATCTTTCGTGGTTAAGACTGGTTCCTAGTTAAAGAATAGGAAAATTTAAACATTAACGCCCCTACGGCCAAAAGGTGCCCGCTACGAATAATACCGCTAACTTATTTACGTTAATTAATCGGTTTTCAAGTAACAAGGGCGTAAATTCTGTGGTTGTGGTTGCTTTCCCTTTCACGCAGCACTTCCCTGTTGCCCGGCGCGAAGACCAGTAACACCAGCGGTCGAAACGCTCCGACCCCCAGATCTTCTGGTACCGGTACCCCCAGCGTAGCCCTCTGAGAAGAGGTACACCGTGTTAACAACGCAGCCGGACACTCTCCGCTGATTGTGACCCGTGCCGAAGCAAAGCGTGAGGAACTGCTGCTAGGAGTAATGACGATATGCCATGGTTCACAGTCAAAAAGGAGTTACAATATTTGGGAAAGCAGAAAGCAGGAATGTAGTAATTCGCACATTCAAGGATTTTAATTTTACGCAATTTAAGTAATAACGGCAGCTCGAATTTACAATTAAAACAGGTAGCAATTTATTATTAAATTATTCGTGCAAAGCACTTACAAAGAGAACAAGCAAAAGTTTATTCTTCAACACATAATATTATGTATTTATTGCACAAACAAATACGTTACGCTGCGCAGAGTAAAACTACCTTATATTTATAATTAAAACAATAACCGTTCGTTCCACACTTACCGGGTTCGGAAATAAGCACTGATTCGAGATTAGGAAAGCACCATCAGGTCCTCACAAAGATTTAACTAAATTAAATACAATTTAAATTAATTATACTGTCGCGAAGACGCGACGCGACGCACGTCGCCCCCGCTTGATACGAGGGCGAGCGTGCTCCCGCGCTGAGTTCTAACAAAGAATGAGACGCTGACCGATTGCGCCGGCGCTTATAATAATCCACCGATCTGAGCGCACCGAATGAACGAACGAATCGAAGTAAATTTATTAGAAAGAAAGAAAAAGATTCCAAACATGAAACACAAATAACCTAACTATAAAAATTTCATTTGTAATACAAGCTTTTTTTGCTGACTGTACTTTTTGTTGACTGTACTTGCATTGTCACCGAAACTACAGTTGCATACCAAATTTCAAGTCGATGCTATTAACCGTTGAAGAGTTCCGTCCAGCGGAGACGGTCCTGGCTGGACTACCAGGATGTCACTACTAGATTATTGTATTGTCACGCAATTCACGTCTTCGGTGTCGGGGGACCGCTAAGGTTAACATGAAACTAAATATGTTGTATTCTTTAAAGTATTAACCTTAGCGGTCTCCCGACACCGCTTAGATAAAAAAATATTACTAGATACTTTGTACTAAATTAACTTAGGCTAATTTTGCGGGAAATCCGCATAGTCCCCGCGGAAAGAGATAAACGAATTCTTCGCAGATGAAGTCGCGGGCAACAGCTAGGTAGCGCACAATTATTTTTTAAATTTTTAATTGTCTCTTCAAGCCGCGTTTTTTTTCGAGTGTTTTTATTTTTATTTTTCTGGCGTTTTTTTAAGTCGGGGTTTTTAAATTTTTAATTTAAGTTTTTATTTCATGTTTTTTAAACTTTGATATATACTTTTTTAAAGTGTACTAGTGTATTGGATACGGCTACCGATATATTTCCAAATTTCTAAAAATGAAACAGTATAAATACATACTACATAATAGTTAATTACGTGACTGATATATAATGCCTTATTATGTACAGCCGCATACATAATTTTATCTACATGCATATATCATGAATATATATGCATGCTTGCTCGTTTGCCATCCAATCGATAAAAAAAAAAAAAAAAAAAAAACAAGTTTTCTACAATACCTATGTACAGTACCAGCATTTTCAAGTTAGTGGTATGACTGACAGTGACAGCTTTAGGTTTTTTTAATTCATAAACAATCTAAGTTTGACTCGATTTTGATTCTCAAATCGATTGTAATATTCGAGATTCAAAAGATATATATGGAACAATGATTTTATTATTGATTGAAATTACAAATCGACTATACTTAGTTTTTTTGTAAACATTAGAAAAAAGGTTATGTTTAAAAGTTTTAAATGATCTTGAACAATTCTATAATAATTCATGTTTTCAATATTTTTATTAAAACACACTTAAAATAAGTCACAGCAAAATGTAACAATCTAAAATAGTAGGTAAGCGATACAGAAATAGGTACACATAGAGAAAAATACAAGGTAAGCAATAGGCGACCTAGTCGCTCAAGAGCGATCTTTTCCAGGCAACCACAACCAATAACAATAGTAGTAGTGTTATTAACAATATGACTATTCACCATTTACATAACAAACCTTAAACAAAAATATTGCTAGATTGTAGTAACTTACTATAGCGTTGCCACAAATAAGTGTGTCACTCATGGTAGAGCCAGGCCTTTTTAGTCAGCGGGCGCTCGCTGAGGCCTAATCGGAGCGGAGCGGACTTAAAATATGGCATACTTATTAGTTATAAGGCATTATTATGTACGTCCCGTGACAATACCCTCATCTGCTAGTTAAATTTTGGTGGTCCGGCTAGTATCGTCACCGCAGGACGGAACTCTTCAACGGTTAATGGTATCGACTTGAAATTGGTACGCAAATGTAGTTTTGGTGACAATCCAAGTAGAGTCAACGTAATGTACAGTCAACAAAAAAGCCCGTATTTTTTTTTAGCAAACACTTATTTATTACTAGCCTTTATTTAACTAGTCCATTAAAGAGTATGTGATCCACATCCAGTAGTCGGATTGGCTTAAAAATTTGACACACTTACGTAAATCTGATGACAAAACAACAATCTGGTAGTAAAATCCTGGTGGTCCAGCCAGGCTCGCCTCCGCCGGAGGGAACTCCTCAATGGCTCATAGGACAAATACAAAACTTTGCATAATTGATCAATTTTAACGAGAAGGCGTTTATATGATACATACCAGTTGATGGTGCAGCCAGGGTCGTCTCTTCTTGAGGGAACTCCTCTACGGTTGACAGCACGCACAGATATAAAACTTTTCCACAAAAAAGTTTAATAGTATCTACACACTTATAGTTATCATGTAAATTATGTATTACATTCCAGTTAGAGTGGGGTCGGGGTATCTCTGGTTTTGCCGACAAACTTTACATCGAGTGTCATTTTATCGAAAACGTTTCAAGAAACATTAATTCTCGTAATATCGTTTGGTGTATTTTGTTTTCGTGACCTGTTCATTCAAATTTTTTACCCCTGACGCAAAAAGAGGGATGTTATAAGTTTGAACGCTATGTGCGTCTGTGTATCTGTATGTCTATGTGTCTGTGTATCTGTCTGTCTGTGGCACCGAAGCCCTTAAACGGGTGGACAATTTGAATGCGGTTGTTTTATTTGAAATCAGGTTTTCTAGCGATGGTTCTTAGACATGTTTCAGCTAAATCGGTTAAGCCGTTTTTGAGATATTGAACTTTGAAGTGACAAAGTCGGAGGTTTTCCAACATTTTGTGGTTAGATTAGGTGAAGTATATGATTTAAAAGGCAAACTGTTCAGGGAATATTATTTGGCAGATGATTCGTTATGTATGAATTTTAAGTGGCAGAATTACTAAACGACGGTGTTCATTTGTTCAAAATGTCATTACAACAAACACAGAAGGGTTAAGTTATAATGTAACCAGTTACCCCACACATAAACTATTTGCTACCAGAAAAAAACTTAAATTTAAATTTAAAAAACCCCCGACACCAAAAACGCCAGCAAAAATAAAAAAACGCCCTACAAAAAACGCCGACAAAAAAACCAACTAAAAAGTAAAAAATAATTATGCACTACCTAGCTGTTGCCCGCGACTTCATCTGCGAAGAATTCGTTTATCCCTATCCCGCGGGGACTATGCTGATTTTCCCGCAAATTAGCCTAATTTAATTAGTATTAGTACCTAGTAATATTTTTTTAACGGTTGACAGCAAGCACAGATATAAAACTTTTCCACAAAAAAGTTTAACAGTATCTACACACTTATAGTTATCATGTAAATTATGTATTACATTACAGTTATGGGTCGGGTATCCTTGGTTTTGCCGACAAACTTTACATCGAATGTCATTTTATCGAAAGCGTTTCAAGGAACATTCATTCTCGTAATATCGTTTGTTGTAATTTTGTTTCGTGCCTGTTCATTCAATTTTTTTACCCCTGACGCAAAAAAAAGGGATGTTATAAGTCTTGAACGCTATGTGCGTCTGCGTGTCTGTGTATCTGTCTGTCTGTGGCCACCGAGCTCTTAAACGGGTGGACCAATTTGAATGCGGTTGTTTTATTGAAATCAGGTTTTCTAGCGATTCGTTCTTAGACAGCAAAATCGGTTTAGCCGTTTTTGAGAGATATTGGACTTTGAAGTGGCAAAGTCGGAGGTTTTCCAACATTTTGTTGGTTAGGTTAGTTAAGTATATGATTTAAAAGGCAAACTGTTCAGGGAATTTATTGGCAGATGATTCGTTATGTATGAATTTAAAAATGGCAGAATTACTAAACCACGATGTTCATTTGTTCAAATTTCATTACAACAAACACAGAAGGGTAAAGTTATAAATGTAACCAGTTACCCCACACAAACTAATTGCTACCAGAAAAATAGAGTTAGGTTAGAGCTGCAATAATTACATAATATATAAATAAAATAGGTTAGATTAGAACTGTGACCATACCCGAATCTAACTCCTACTAGAAAAGTAGTTTGTATTAGGTTAGAATAGAACTGCGGACTCCCGCAGAATCGAACTCCTACCAGAAAAGTAGTTTAGGTTAGATCTAACTGCTACCAGTTTGCAGCAAACGCGAGCAAAACTTTTAGCACAATCTGTCGTTTTTATTAAATTTTCAATAAAATAGTACTTTTTTTGATTTGCCATTTTCACAAAAAAATATAAGGATATCAAAAAAACGGGTTGCGGCACAACCCAGTACTAGTTGAGCACAAACTGGCACAAAGTTGAGAGAAAAAAAAAACAAAAATGGCTGTACAGAGTTTTTTAAACATGTTTTTATAAGTAGTGAATAAAAATATTGAAATATGATTTTAAGCATAAGCTAGCACAAGCTTAGCAAAACTTAGTGCATACGTTGTTTTTTAATCTCCGACGCAAAATGAGGGGTGTTATAAGTTTGACCGCTATGTGTGTCTGTGTGGCTGTCTGAGTGTCTGTCTGTGGCACCGTAGCTCTTAAACGGGTGGACCGATTTGAATGCGTTTTTTTTTATTTAAAAGCAGGTTTTTTAAGCGATGGTTCTTAGATATGTTTTATCAAAATAGGTTTCGCCGTTTCAAGATCATCAGCTCTTTTGTTCGCTGCGGTAGGAATCTTAAACGCGTAAATATACTGATATAGATCCATACTTATACTTATATAATATTATAAATGCGAAAGTGTGTGTGTTTGTATGTTTCTGTGTATATTTGTCCGTCTTTCACGTCAAAACGGGGCAACGGATCGACATGATTTTTGGCATAGAGATAGTTTATACGGTCAGAGAGTGACACAGGTTACTTTTTATTCCGGAAAAATGCCGAGTTCCCGAGGTTTTTTTTTTTTTTGCAATTTCTCTGAAACTATTGATGCTATCGAAAAACAGTTTTCGGCACAAGTGAGCACAAGTCTAGCACAAACTAGCAGATATTTTTTTTTTTGATTTTCAAAATGGCCGTGCTAAGACGTTTGTTTTTTGCGTTTTTTTTCGAAACTATAGCCCATATCGAAAAAACTGATTACACCACTAGCTAGCACAAGTCTAGCACAACCTAGGACACACGTAATTTTTTGAAATTTTTAACACCGAGTCCATTTTATGACATAGACTTTCGTCTTAATTATGATTTTGTTTTAAAAAAATCTGTGGGACATATCAGGTATGTGTGCAGCACGTGCGAGCACAACTTAAGAACAATATATAGCGTTATTTCTTCAAAATTTTCAAAAATATTGTCGCTTCTTACCTTTTTGATTTACGATTTTGCTGAAAAAATTTTAACTATCAAAAAATGGATTGTGCACAAGTCAGTACTATCTAACGCACGAAAAACTGGCTAAACGTTGGAAAAAAGGATTTTCCAAATGGCGAATGCTGAGAATTTTTTTTATTTGCAATTATCTTCTAAACTTGGATGCTATCAGAAAATGTTTTCGAGCACAAGTAGACACATAGTCTGGCACAAAACTAGCAGATTATATATGTTTGCGTTGATTTTTTCAAAATGGCGGTTGCTAAGACGTTGTGTTGTTATCGCGTTTTTTTTCG